>NC_133619.1:12463826-12763826 GCF_048593235.1 Sminthopsis crassicaudata
TTAATACATGCTTTTAATTTTTCCATTTTTTTTTTTATACATCAAAGTTAGGTTTTGAGTTTGAGGTAATAAAATCTTGCATTTCTTTTTCATTTTGAAAAAATCCTCTCACTATCTGGGGCATTAAATTTCATCTCTACATTAGCAGACTTTAAGGAAAATTATTTTTATAATCAAGTAGGGATTTCCTCCCAAATAATAGGAGAGTAACGATGACGCCTATTCTTTCTCTTACTTTATACATTAAAATCCCTTTTTTTTTTTGTAAATGGAGAACATTTTCAGATTAAGAAAACATTTTTGTTTGCTTGTTTTGTATACCCTCCAAACACTCTTTGGGATGCATGCTATGGGCCTCGTAGATAAGACAGCTATCATGGAGTCCTTCTAGTAATTTATTGCTCTGAACAGGTCTAAACTGGACCAAAAGTTCTGCCTTAGGCTTAATGTACATTAGCTAGTGAAAACTTTAAGATTATCTGATTCTTCTCCTTGCCCTTAGAGAGAATGTCAAAGTCACCCCACAAAGGTAGTTGGTCGCATCCTTGGGAGTCAATCCCAGGGATTTACCTCCTTGTGAGTCCCATAATTCTTTTTTTTTCTATAATACAGGCATATATATATATATATATATATATATATATATATATATATATATATATATATATAATATAATAACAGCCAGTGGGTATCTCTTCTTATCCAGTCCTTCACTAATGATAGAACGTAACTGACTACTTACTCTCTTGTCAAAACTTTTCATATACTTTGTCTTAACCTTAATCTTCGCTCGATCTCGCTTTTCTAAGCTAAACAGTTACAGTTCTTCTAACCTTCCCTCTTATGCCAGTTTCCACTCCATTAACCATCTTCCAAGCGTCTCTGAAAAGTGATGTAAGCTTCTAAGATAATACATATTTTGTCTAAAAGTTCTTGCTCATTTAAAGAAAATTGTTATTTTTTTTCTCTTTTCCTTCCCATCAGTTATTTGGCAGTGTACCTTCTATGTCTTAAGGAATGAGCTCTCAGTGGCTGGAATTTTGCTGTGGTTTGAGAATATTCCAATTTTTTGAATTATCAGTGTGTAATTCCTTGGCTCTGGCCTATCTTTATGAATAGATTGGTTTATCCAAGGGGATGGGAAGGAAAGTTTAGCCTATGCATCTGGGAGAGGGCATGGATTAAAAAATTGAACTTCCATAGAGAAAACTGCCATTAAATTTTAAAAACAGGTGTTCCAATAATGTAATTAAATAGATGTGTCATGGGCAGTATAGAAAATAAGGTATTCTTTTATATTTTTCATTAATAAAAAGAATTGTGTTTATCTTTTCAGCATGCAAAATGACAGCAGACTGTCCTTTTAATTTAGTGGCTCTTGCCGTGACTTGTGCCATGGCTGCCTTTGGCAATCTGCCGGAGAATATGAAAGCCTTCTCAGAATTGCATTTTTCAATGTATTAGATAAAATCTGTAAAATGACAGTAATGTAATTCTGTAATAATGACAGATTTAATTTAAGTTTATGGAACTCAAGAATCTTTATTCTAATTTTGATGTATCAATTCTATTACTAACTAATTTATTTCTCCCTCCTCCACAATGTGTGTGTGTGTGATTTGAGATGTTCACATTTCTCTTAGAATTATTAGAATCTGATCGCTAGAATGGCCACAAGGGTGGATTAGGAGATTTGAGCTTTTAGATTTCCTCCCTGTCTATAGTCCATTTAGAGGACCGTGACATTTTCTCAGTGGCCCTTGTTCTTTCTGGCAAATGCAGGATAGCTTGTGCTATTTTTCCTCCTCTTAGAACTGTGCTGGCTGCATTTTATTGCCCTGTTGTCATCACTATCCCCTTCCCGAAACACTTGAGTAGCACAGACTTACCAAGAACATTCTTCTCTTAATCTTAACGAGCATCTTTGGATAGAGTTGGATTGAAGTCACGTTGTTGATGGCAAGGAGATGTGACTCACATGCAAGTGTTCTTTTTCTCTTTCTTTCTTAGCCATTCCCTTTAGTATCTTCCTCTCGATGGCTGGTAAAAAGGGGAGAACTGACAGCTTATGTGGAAGACACGGTACTTTTCTCCCGAAGGACTTCCAAACAGCAGGTCTACTTCTTCCTCTTCAATGATGTTCTCATTATCACAAAGAAGAAGAGGTAAGGGATTATTCTTTGGACATAAAGTTCACTTTTCCCACAGGCAGTTCATAAACACTTGGCAACTGATTGGCTACCACACCACTAGTTCTATTTTTGTGTTTTTTCTGTAATTTCAAAGAGAAATAAAGTTTTAATATTTCATTTTCTGGCTTTAAAAGTTTCAAGCCATGACATTTTGGTTGTAATATGCTACTTATAAGTTCAATCCTAAGGCAGTCTCCTTCCCTCCCTCCCTTCTTCCCCTCCTCTCTTCCTCCCTTTTCCTTCTTTTTCCTTCCTCTTCTTCCTTTTCCTTTCTCTTCCTTTCTTCTTTTTCCTTCTTTCCTTTTCCTTCCCACCTTCCTTTCTTTCTTTACTTTCTTTAGAGAATTTTTAAAAGCAACTTCTAACACTAACTTGAACTTCATCTTTCTTTTTTCAGATTTAAACATTTTTAAAATTTGAAATGATAATATATCGGGGCAGCTGGGTGGCAGAGCATCAGCCTTGAATTCAGGAGGACCAGAGTTCAAATGTGATCTCAGACACTTAACACTTCCTAGCTGTATGACCCTGGGCAAGTCACTTAACCCCAGTCTCAGAGGAAAAAAAAAAAAAAGATACTATATCAAATCCCAATTCAAACCAATGGTGACATTGCTTGAACCCAAATTTCTCCTTCTGATTTTGGATCCAATATCAGTAATTCTTGTGGTTGGAAGGAAGAGAAATCAATAAGACTTACTTAAGTAGTTATATTTCTAGCTCCCTATTTGAGTTCTGTGAATACTCAGGATTCCAGGGATGGGGATATTGCCCCAGATGAGTAGGTCAGAGCCAACATAAAAAGTTTCACACCTATCCATTCCTCCATTGGTTCAATACTACCCATTTCATGGTCTAGGGTACACTGTCTCACACTCTGTAGAGATGTAGGTGCGCTTTGTGTGTCATCTTGCCTTGAAAACTCTACAAAAGGATGTGTCCCCACGAAAGGTCCAGCTGAGCTGACATATCACATGTTCTTCTGTGCTAGAGACAGGAGGTTTAGTATCTTTATTTTGACTTTTCAATTATCCATCTCTCAAATGTGATATTATGGAAGGATCATGTGATATGTGCACATCATTCTCATTTACATATGAATAAATTTAATCAAATTCATTTATTAAGTACCTGGTGCATACAAAGTCATGCTGGGGATTGGGGATAAGAAGTAAAAATAATAGTGGTCAAGGAGTTTTCATTTACTAGGAAGATAAGAGGTAGCTTGGGGAGGGAAAGAGTATTAATAATCGGGTCACAATGTGGAGTTTTGAGGGAAGGCTTCCTGGAAGAGGTGTCATCTGAACTTACCAAAGATGAGCAAGTCAGAGTATGAAATCACAAAATCTAAGATCTAGAAAGGAACATCTAGTCCAATTTATCTAATTTAATAGTCAAGGAAATAAGTCTTTTGAGATGAGATAGCTTGTTTAAGGTCCTAAAGTACTTGAGCAAAGGAAGATCATCTCTTACATCATCTCAGGAACTCCTGAATGTAAGGTTCTTTTCCAATGACACCCAGAGCATCATAGGAGTATACAGGAGAGTTAGAAGAAGAAACTGGGATTTAGACAGATGACTTGTCCAAGGTGACACAGGATGGTAGAGTTAATGATAGAGTAGAGATTGGAACTTAAAAGCTATGATTCTAAATTCAGGACTCTTTCTATAGCCCCAAGCTTTATGAGCCAATGGTATATGTTAACTAAATACTTTAATGCATCATCTTATCATCAAATTTCTCTTTAAATGACGTGTTACATCTTCATTGCTATGTCTTTCTAGATTGAAAGCAACAAAAATTAGTTAGAATTTTTCTATTGTCTTCTCCATGAAGTAATACTAGGAAATAATTTTAGATAGTTGGCTGCCCCTTTGGAATTTAAAAAGGAGAAAGAAAAATACTAAATTAAATTTGATCTGCTCCAAAATATCCCAGTGTGACAATGATAAACACTGAAAGCACTGGTAATTATTTTTCTTGCTTAAGAAAATGTAACTTTCTGTACTATCTCCAAGGAGACATTATTTCTTTTATCAAGGGATTTTAAATAGCTTTAGTATCTAAGTAAAAGTTATAAATAAAGATCGGAAAAGAATGATCCATGTTATGTTTCTATGTTATTTGTTGGTTTCCTATGAGATGCAGTGATTCCCTGGCTCTGTAAGAAGTATTTATTCAGGGACAAGGGGAGGGGGATAAGGGAGAGGAGGTAATTATATGTCTAGCTAAAAGTCAGAGTTCTCCACTCCTGATGTGTTCCAGCTGTTAAACTGTTAAAATTTTGGTTGTGTCCCAAAGAGGCAAGTTTTGTTTTTCACTCATTTCAGTCGTGTCCAACTCTCCATGACCCCATGTGAGGTTTTCTTGTCAGAGATAGTGGAGGGGTTGGCCATTTCCTCCTCTAGCTCATTTTACAGATGAGGAAACTGAGGCAAACAGGGTTAAGTGACTTGTTCAAAGTCACATAGTTAGCAAGCATCAGAGGCCAGATTGGAACTCAAGGAGAAAAGTTAGTTTAAAAAATTTTTTTAGTTTAAAAAATTATTTTTAGTCTAATTAGAAACTTAAATTTATAGCACAACTATAGAGTTTTAACAAACAGATAATATGGATTATCTTGTCCTACCTGTGGTATGGGGAGAAAAGTTCTCTAAATCTGGACTTGTGATGAACAAGTTCTAGTAGGTTCCACTAGGCAAACACTGCCTGGCCTTGAAGGAGACAGAACAGAACCTTGAGTCCATGAACCTTGGGAATCCCCCGGCTTCCAAGCCTGTGTTCTCAATCACCGTCCCAGGAAACTAGTCCTACAGAGAGATGCGGCCTGGACTTGTTTCTAAGGGGGTTACAGACACATCTGTTGAAGACTCAGAAAAAAGAACTCTTGTCATCAAATGGAGAGGTGATTTTATTTACAAAAACAATAGGAATGAAGAGAGATTGCCATCTGCCTTGCTGCTGCACCCTGATGGCCTTGGGGCTTTTCCATGTGGCTCACGGCCAAAATGCGCCATCTCTCACATTGGAACATGAGCTCCTTGAGAATAGGGACAATTTTGCTTTTCTATTGATATTAAGTTTCCTATAAAAATAGACTCTTCAATTGGTGGTTAACACAAATAGAATGTTCTTTATGAATACCTTCATTGGTCTACTAACTTAAAGAAAAGTTGATATCTTCACTGATAGACGGAGTGTCAACAATGAGGAAATGACAGGTTATCCATCCATCTCAGACATTTAATAACTCCTTACCAAGCGCTGCGCTAAATAAGCACTGGAAATTTGCGGATACTTATTCAAATGGGGGAGACAATGTGCAGGAGGCAGAAGAGAGGAGGGAGAGCATTTCAGAATGAGGTACAGACAGGAAAAGGTGTGGGGTATGGAGAGGGACTGTGGTAGACCAGGAGCTGCTATAATGTCAATGCTGTGACTCATGGAATAAAGGGTGGGAAGTCAAGACCACTTCACTACCCAGCCCTGTGATCCACCCTCATCTATTTGGTAATCTCCAGTGGCTCCCTATCACCTCCAGGATCAAATGCAAAATTCTGTTTGGCATTCAAAGCTCTTCCACCTTCTTGCATCTAACTCCACCAACTTTTCAACACTGGCTTCCCAGCTATTCCACAAACGATCCTTCATCTCTCCAGTCCCATCATTTTCTCTGGCTGTGGAGTCTTCATGCTTGAATGCCTTCCCCTTAATCTTCACCCACTAGCTTCCCTAGAATCCTTTTTATCCCAGGTCAAATCCTCCCTTCCACATTCTGAAGCCTTTTCCACCCCCTCTAAAATCCAGTGGCAGCCTTCCTAGCTATCCCGAATATAACTTTTGTTCTTATTTGTTTACTTGTTTTCCCCCATTATATTGAGAACTCCTCCTGAACAGTGATTATCTTTTACCTCCTTTTGTACCTCTGGCACTTGCCAGTCTCTGGCACCTAATAGAAGCTTAATAAATGTTTGTTAACTGACTAATTAAAATGCTTAAATCATTCACTTAGCATTAGACAGAAATGTCCCATATTTAAGTTATTTTGAAATTTTCTTTCTGTTTAGACTTGAGGTATCCTGTTATGTTTTGCCAACCAGCATTGTTCTTGAAGCGATGTTATCTCCATGTATCTACAATTGCGCATTTAACGATCTGGGGCTCAGACCAAAAGATTTAATTTATTTGCATTGGGAGACTTCCGGTTGGGTCACAAAGACCCCATAACCGGCCCCTTTTGTTTTAAGCTAGAATGGGAATTTACTGACTTTCGATGACGACTTTGCCATATTTCTCAGCTGAGTCTTTGGAGGCCAGAGTTGTTGAAAGCCTGGATGTGTGCTGGTGGTGAAAGAAGCCTGGCTCAGGCAGATAAGAAGAAGGGCCAGAAAAATGTGCAATATTTATAATGGTGCTTACCTGAGCCCTTAGGAAGGTATTCACAAATACTTTGCATGCCTTAAACACCACTGAAAGAGATAACAGCCTTTTAGATACCTGGGGTGACTTTGACCATGAAGGGAAGTGGAAAGGGACCAGGCAAAATCTGTGAGTCAGTATTCTGGCATGTGGCTGTCCACGGCTCTCAAACCCCAGGCACTTTGAGGTCTGCAAAAAGGCAATGGAGGATCCATCAGTATTTGTTAAATGCAGTTCCCCCTCCCCCCATCCCCAAAGAATAAATATTGATGTTATTATAGAATATATAGATAGGTATAGAATGCATATGTATAGTGTGTGTGTGTATATATATATATATATATATATATATATAGAGAGAGAGAGAGAGAGAGAGAGAGACAGAGAGAGACAGAGAGAGACAGAGAGAGAGTATATGTATATATGTACACTATAATATAACACACTTGTATAAATATATTATAATACCTGTATATATAATATATATAATATAGGTATAGAGATAGATACACTATAATACCTATCTATATCTATATAAGATGTACCATAAAAACACCTATATATGTGTTATATATAATTGTGTGTGTGTGTGTGTGTGTGTGTGTGTGTGTGTATGTATGTCAGGAATCTATAGAGATAGATAGATATAGATAGATATTAGTAATGGCCAACATTATAAAAATGCTACCATGTGTCACATACTGTACTAAGTATTTCATCTCCCTGGAAGGGAAGTGCTGTCATTAAGAAAGAAAGAAAGAAGAAAAAACTGACCCACAGACATACTGAGAAAAAAGAAAAAAAGAAACAAACAAGGAAGGAAAGAAGGAAGGAAGGAAGGAAGAACTGACTCATAGAAATACTGGGGGAAAAAAAGAAACAAGGAAGGAAGGAAAGACGGAATGGAGAGAGAAAGGAAAGAAGGAAGTAGTGAGAGTGAGGGAGTGAGAACGGGGTGAAAGTGAAGAGAAACAGAAAGGGGAAAAAACAATAAATAAAAGAACCCACAAACATACTAGAAAAAGGAAGGAAAGAACAGATTGAGGAAGGGAAAAAAAGGAAAGAGAGAGAATCCACAAGCATACTTTGTATTGTCCCCCTTGTTTTCATATTCACTCATTCCTGTTGCTTTGTTATTTTTAGGAAGGTATGCTCTGCTTGCCATTCTTTGTGACTCGTTGTGGGGCTACTAGATAGCTTTTTATGTAGTGGAAGCTTCATCAGGGCTCCTGAGTGATTGGTGCTGACTGGATAAATCTTACCTATGGGAATGCCGTTGAAGCCCTGATCCTTCAGCCTCCCTCTTGCCTTTTCCTCTCTGCTTTTTTCCTCTCTTTGCCTGCTCTGCCCCTCACAAGGGAATGCCAGCTCTCCCAGCTTCCGCCACCCACTGCCTGAACATAATTCCAGGCTTTAGTCGAGTAATGCAGCCACCATGTGTCTTCAATAGTTTCCAACTGTCAGGGAGATTTTTATGACTCCTGGAAGAGTTTCTTGGAGAAAAAAATAGCTCTCTGCCAAAAAGAGTGAATATTTCAGTGACAAAGGCCTTCCGGAAAGAGAAATGGGACTTATGTGTGGCTACCTGGGCTAAGGAACCATCTCTAGTGTTGCCAAGTGAAGAAAAACCAAACATTAAATGGTTATAGAAGTGTGAATTCTAGGTCTATATGAGAGTCTGGAGAACAAGCTGCATCCTGAGTCAGAGGCAGATAGTATCCAGTATAAAGGCCTTATTTATCAGAACTTAATTGGACCCAGATTTCATAATAGTATTATAGTCCCTTAAAATGCAATATGTCTCAAAGACATCCCCAAAAAAGGGAAAATGACCTAATTGTACAAAAATATTTATAGCAGCTCTTTTTGTGGTATCTAAGAATTGGAAATTGATGGGATGCCCATCAATTGGGAATGACTAAATAAGTTGTGAATGATTGTAACAGATATTATTGTGCTATAAGAAATGACAAGCAGATTGATTTCAGAAAAAATCCTGGAAACATTTACATGAACTGATTCTGAGTGATGTGAGCAGAACCAGGGGCATGTTTTACATAATAACAGCAATATTATTTAATGAAGAATTGTGAATGGCTCAGCTGTTCTTAACAGTGAAATGATCCAAGGCGATTCCAAGTGACTAATGATGAAGAATTCTATCTGCTTCCAGAGAAAGAACTGATATTAATTAAATATAGACTGAAGCATGCTATTTTTCTCTCCTTCTCTATCTCCTTCCCTCCCTTCTTCCCTTCCTCCTTCCTTCTTTTTTTATTCCTTTTCTTGCTTTTTCTTTTTTCAAGTCTTTTTCTACAAATAATTTATATGAAAATATTTTACATTATTGCACATGTATAGGTTACAATCTGATTATTTATCATCTCGAGAGTAAAGGGGGAGGGAAGGGGAAAGAATTTGAATACAAAAGTTTAAATAAAAATGTTTTTTATAATTGAAAAAAATGCAGTATGATGTGAAATTTGGGGGGAAAAATTGTTTCAAATCTCAGTCCTGACGCTTAACTCCATGACTGGGGACCAAAGCCTTACCCACTCTCAGATTCTATTTTCTTTTATGTAACATTGGCCATGTAGGTCAGTGGTAGGGACACAGATTTGTTACCTAAATCTTATTTCTGATTCTTCTTTATTGGGAAACCCTGAACAATGTTTCTTCTCTGGGCCTCAGTTTTCCCCATCTGAAAAATGAGAGGGTTGGACTTGCTGGATCTTTAAGGTCCCTTCTAGTTTTACCTCTATAATTCTGTGACATTCTCACCATTCGTATCACCAAATTGTTGTGAAAGAAAGACTTTACAAGGTCCAGCGGACTGTGCACGAGAGTGATGAATGGGCCAGTTGGTATTTGAAATCTGACTTTCTGATAAATTGTTCCCTTCATTAAGTCAACTCGACCTTCAAAGCAGAAAGGATATAACTCAATTCCACCTGATTTTTTTTTTTTTTTTTTTTTTTTTTTGGGCCTACCATGTTAGACCTTCCAGTATTTCTAATGGTGGGGAGATGGCTAGCTGTGTCTTTTCTACATAATAATGAAATGGATGCAAAAACGTAACCAGAAAGAAAATGCTTTAAATATAGATAGATTGTTGTGATTTTAATTGTTTGTTTTGGGGAGGTTGTTTTTGTTTAATTTTATTTCTCATATCCCTATCCCCTTTCCACTCTGATGGAAGAGGAAGAAAACCCAACAATTTGATATAGACGAGATTTCTTTGTTAGTAAATGAGAGAATTAAGTCAAATCGAGAAGCATTTAAGTGGTTTTTGGTGTTCGGTTGGGGCGGACTTTGGAGTTTCCTTGGCAGAGATTATTTCCTTTCCCAACTCATTTTACAAATGAAGAAAATAAGGCAGATGGGGTTAGGTGACTTCCCACAGCTAGGAAGTATCTGGGTGGATTTGAATTCAAGTCTTCCTTACTCCCAGCCCAGCACTCTACCCATTGCGCCATTTATTATTTAAGTGTTTGCTGTACTAAGCATTGGGAATACAAACATAAGCAAAAAAGTCCTTACCCTCAATGAGTATATATTTTAATGGTGAAAAGATCACACAGAGAAAGGGGATGGAAAGGGACTCACCACTCAGTGAGTTCAAGTGAGTTCATAAGGCTTCAAGAAGAACAGAGTTAAAAAGGAGAGAAGGAGTGAGCATGGACCCGGGCTAAGTATTTCCTCCAAATGGCAGATCTCACCAATTAGAAGCCAGAACCACCTAAACAGAATTACCTTCCAGTACACAGACAGATCTCTAATTAGTTAAATCAATGTCTGGTTGATTGATGGAGGACAGCCTCAGGTCTATGGGGAAAATCCAGGGGATCAGTGGAGAGGAGGACAATTTAATGTTAAAAGGTGTTAATCAAACAAAACAAGAAGAAAGTGGAGTTGGGCTGTAAATGGCTGACTGATTTCCCCAAAATACAGTGAGGTGAGGCACTGGGATAGTGGTTGTCAAAATGAAGAAGTGGGAAAATCAGTGTCATCCTCTCGGTACCCACACCTGTCAGCACCCTGAAGCACAGCCTCATTCACCCCATCCTAGTTATGTCTCTGGGAGGGCATAGGACTCCAATTTCTCCAGAATCCTTTCCAGGGTCTGATTAACCTTAGAATATGATCATGAAATGCTCACTTTTGCAAAAAATAGGCCTACAAGTTCAGTTATTTAGCATATGAGTATTCAGTTATTTGTACTAAGGTTTTGCAAGTTGTTTTTTTTTATCTATAAGAGAAAATTGGAAACTGCTACTAAGCATTTGCAAATCTATATTTGGCCTCCACTTGGGAGGATAGGGAAGCCATTAAATTCTATTTTGTGAAGTTTCCTTCCTGCAGAAATCTAAGAAAACTTTTCACTTCCTGACAACTGGTAGGCCATCAATATTAGACAAATAGATGGCTGACTTGAGTCTGATGACACAACAGCTTCCAAGTTTAAAGTGTATTTTTTTTATCTGCCCCTCACTAAGCCATGACATTAGAAGTTTCAAGAACATAACTTAAAACTAGTCAAAAGTGATGAAAGGATCTTGGTGTGGGACACTTGGGCTGAAAGCCAAGACCCCTACGTCCATTCCTAATCCAGCCACTCATTCCCCCCGTCCATGTCTTTGGCCAAACTGAAAGTGGTCAGTGTGTAGAGTGGTTTGGCTTCCAATTCTCTGATTTATTGTGGTTCTTATTGTCTGGGGGCAAAGCTGGAGCAACTTTGCCAAACGTTATATAGACACGGAAAAGCAAAAAGCTTTTGCTCGATGCTGAGCAGAAAGTTAATAATATAATAAAAGTATTCCTAAAAAATAACCTCATAAAGAGATTCTCAGCCATGATCTTTATAGGATTGCAGAATTGGAAGTAGTAGAACCAGAAGTCTTTCTCTGCTCCCCACCGGCACCATTTTATAGAAAAGGAAACAGAGTAAGAACAAGGTTAAATCTCTTGCTCAGGGTAACAGAGCCAAGAGTCTGAGGTAGAGTCTGAACTCAGAAACGCTTAAATCTGAGTCTATTCCTCTACCAGCTCTGTCACCTAACTAGTCTCCAGCATCCCTAATATGTAGCCATTCAACTCCTCCTTGATTACCTTCAGTAATAATGAGCTCCTTAACCTTGTTCCTTGAGGCAGTTCATTCATGTTTTAATGACTTATTATTAGATATATAATATATATACATATATAAAACATAACATATAGAAATATATATTATATAATAGATATAAGTAGATATATATTACATATTGATATAATATAATATAAAGATATATTGATAATATATAATATTATTATTATTAGATTCGATTAATTATTAGACTTTTTTTCCTTATTGTGAGCAGAAATGAAAATGTTGATTGTAACTGCTATTAACATCCAATTGCCTTGAGTCACCTCATTGTTGAAAAGAGCCAGGTCCATCACAGTTGAGCATCCCATAATTTTGTTGCCATGTACAATATTCTCTTGGTTCTGCTCATTTCACTCAGCACGGATAAGAGAAAAGAAGAGATAGGAAGGGAAAGCGAGGCAGGGGCCAGTTTTTTATGTGGAAAGTAGTCTCTTAAGTCTTAAGCCCTTATCGTGAGAGAAATATGAGCTCTTAAGAAGATTGAAAATACATAATATTATATACAATGCAGATTTGAATGTTAACAAACTCCAAAGTTAATCTGACTCATTTAATGAGATGCATAATTGTTGATAAATGGGTCTAAATGGTAAACCATTCTCATCAAGATAACTCCAATGGACAGTTCTTTAGGAGGTTCAAGTTTTTCTTAGAGCTTTCTTCACAATAGACAGGTGGGAAAGATGGAGCCAAGTTAATGTTTCTCGAGGCAGCTACTAAATGAGATAATTGGGGATCAAAGATGGAGATAAATGTGGAGGGTGGAGGAGATAGAAAGAATTTCCCGAGATGCAGTAGAGAGTGTCCCAGGCCTGGAGTCAAGAAAACCTGAGTTCAAATTTTACTTCACACACTTACTGGCTATATGACTGTAGGCAACTCACCTAATTTATATCTGCCTCAGTTTCCCCACTTGCAAAATGGTGTAATAATAATAGTACCTGCCTCTTAGGGTCGTTGTGAGGAGTTTGTAAAGAATGCACAGTGCCTGGCACATAGTAGGTATAGAATAAAGGCTTATTTGCTTCCTTCCTTCCCTCGTTTTTTCTTCCCTCCTCTGTATCATTTGGAGAATAGCTTCATAGGGTCAGGGTTTCTAGTTTCTTGTAGATGGATTTCACTGGAAGGATTATCTGATAACTGAAGCTGGCATTTGTCATAAAACCCTATATTTAGAGTTCAGAGGGAACTCGGAAGTCAAATCATCTAATTCTTCCATTTTACAAGTAAGGAAATGAAGGCCCAGACAGTTAAGTAGCTTGCAGAAGTAAAACTTGAACCTCCTAAAGAACTGTCCATTGGAGTTATCTTAATTGATGAGAATGATTTACCATTTAGACCCATTTATCAACAATTATGCGTCTCATTAAATGAGTCAGATTAACTTTGGAGTTTGTTAACATTCAAATCTGCATTGTATATAATGTTATGTATTTTCAATCTTCTTAAGAGCTCATATTTAATAGGATTTCTCTCACGATAAGGGCTTATGACTTAGAGACTACTTTCCACATAAAAAAACTGGCCCCTGCCTCGCTTTCCCTTCCTATCTCTTCTTTTCTCTTATCCGTGCTGAGTGAAATGAGCAGAACCAAGAGAATATTGTACATGGCAACAAAATTATGGGATGCTCAACTGTGATCGACCAACAATGAGGTGACTCAAGGCAATTGGATGTTAATAGCAGTTACAATGGCATATCAGAATTTCACTCAGATTTAAGATTCTTAACTTTTTTTTTTTTTTTTTTTGCATCATGGTTGCCTTTGACAGAATAACACCTATAAAGCACTAAGAATCATATTTTTAACTGTATTCACAAATATTACAAAGGAAATATTGTATTGAATATTGATACACGCGTACACACACACAAAAAACACTTTCATGTACTCAGATTAAAAAATCTTTGGTCTAAAACTAGTGTTTTTACTTTTTTTTTAACCTTATTTCTCTTGAGGGTTTTTTGTTGTTGTTTATTTTGTTTTGTTTTGTTTTTGTTGGAAGTGGGGAAGTCCATTTTCTTTCACAACAGGACTTTAATGGAAATGTTTTACAGAACTTTACATGTGCCTTCTCAAGGTAGAGTTTGGGGAGGGAGAAAGGGAGAGGATATGGAACTCAAAGTTTTAAAAACAAATGTAAAAAAAAAGTTTCACAGGTAATTGGGAAAAAGAAACTACTAAGTAAATAAATTAATTAAAATTAAAAAAAAATAAAGCTAGTGCTTTTTAGAATAAGGCATATAGGTGGTCAAAGGAATGGGAACAGAAGGGGGAGATGTTTTGAATCTCTCCCCTCTTATTCCCAATCTAATGTTCTTTCTACTATACCAAACTATGATTATTTTTCCCTCGAGAAAATGTTTCAGGCAACGGCCCACTTTGCTGCAGACTTGGAAAGGACTCTCTTTCTTCTCCTGAATGTATCTGAGAGAAAAATTCAATGAGATACTAACAGCTAATATTAGATTACTCTAGAAGCTCCCTCACCCCCATAATTCCTGTTTATCTCTCTCTTATTGAGGAGGGTGTATTCTTAGGGGGTTGGCTGGTAGAAGCAGCTGTAATTGCAAGAGGTTGGGGCTGGGTTGGAATACAGCCTGGGAGCAGCAGCCAGGGGCTATTTGAACCCATGATTCAGGAGTTTCTGTAGAGATGTATTTCCTGTCAGACATCTCTTTCCTCAAAATGGATCGCAAAGAACCACTTTCCCTATGAATGGATCTTATTCAGTATTTGTTTTATTTCTTGTAAAGTGACATTCTCTCTTTGCTCAGAAAGGAAGTCTGAAATGAGCCATATTTGTTTGTCCATGCCAAACTATGTAGACTCTCTTAAAAATGAAATGACAGTGTATGAAATTCAACATGAGATCTATCATTTTGTTGCTGGCTTTTTTTTTTTTTTTTTTTCCTTTCCTGGGCTTATATCCATACCCCATTTCCCCTTCTCACTATAAATATCCTTCAAGAGACTATCGCTCACACCCATAGCTACCCCTCTACCACTAATGCTTCCTGAGTTTAATTTAGTTTAGTTAAGAGGAAAGAACACGGCACTGAGAATCAGCAGATTGGGGATTCGTTTCCTATTCTGCAATTATCAATTGCTGATTGGTTTCCTCATCTCATTAGATATAATTGGTATTGGGGAAGTAATTGGACACAAAAGGAGGTCTCCAGACAAATGCCACAGGAATATATATTGACTTTTTAAATCAATAATTTGCATTAAGGGTTAGATTTCATGTTCTTTATATTTGTAGATGATAGAGACACAGGAAGAGAGAGAGAGACGGAGACAAAAAGAAAGAAAGGAGAGGCGGAAAAAGGGAATTTGGATGGCTAGATAGATATAGAGAGGCAGGCAGGATAGATGGAAGACCAGACAGAGAGGAAAAGAGCCAGCATTTAAGCAGAACTTACTGCTCTAGAGCACCGTGCTAGTCTTTGCTTTAAAGAATCTAATAAAATGGAGGGGTTGGGGATGGATGGATAGATAGATAGATAGGCAGGCAAGATAGATGGAAGACTAGATGGAGAGGAAAAGAGCTAGCTTTAGGAAGAACTTACTGTTCTAGAGCACTGTGCTCAAAGAATCTAATCTAATGGAGGCATAGAATCAAGATGACCAGTCTAAGTCTTGGCCAGAAGAAGTAAAAGCTCATGTAAGTCTAATGTCCAAGGAATGGAGTCCAAGATTAAGAGTGGGACGGAGACATGGAAGTACTTGGGTGGAGAAGAGGCAAAGATGGATGGGATGGGTCACAGATAAGATGATGGAATCAGGAATCAGAAACTCCCTGGATGCTAGGATAAATCTCCTTCACTGCTCTGACTCATTCACTCTGAATGCGCCATTGTGCTTTATACAGAACTGGCCACTTTAAGGACACAATGTTCTTTCTATTGGGATTCTGAGGAATGTCTTTCTCTGCCTTCACAAATTCAATATGGGAAAGACACGACAACTTGTTGAAAACAGACTCCCTTATTACGACTCCAGTAGCTCCTTATCACCTCTAGAATCTGGTGTAAAGTCCGGTGTTTGGGGTTCAAAGTCTTTCTGACCCTTGGTCCACTGCTGTTCCAGTCTCTTACAACTTACTACCCTCCCCCCAGCCCCACCACTTACCAGGATCAGTCACATTGGACTTATTATTTTCCCCATAAAACACACCGTTTGTCTTCCTCTTTGGGACATTCTCACTGGCCCGTCCCCCCATGCCTGGAACGCTCCCTCCTTATCTCCTTACCCTGCCCTCCTGGCTTCCTTCAAGTCTTAACTAAAATCCTTCCTTCTACAGGAAGCCTTTCCAGATCCCTCTTAATGCCCATGCTTTCCTTCTGGTGATTATCTTAAGTTTATCCTCTATGTGTCTTTCCCCATTAAATTGTGAATTCCATGAGAACAAAGACTGGGATTTTTTGTTAGTGTTTTTTATTTATTTAATTTTCTCAGCTCTTAGCACAGTATCTAATACACATTAGGTACTTAATGAGTGCTTATTATCTGATTGAAGGTTTTCACAAATCACAGATTGGACAAGCCAATAAGCATTTATTAAGTGCTTATTCTATGCCAGTCACCATGGAAGCTCTGGGGAAAACAAGCAAAAAGTAAGGTAGTCCCTGCTTTTAAGATGCTCGCATTCTAATGAGGGAAGACAACACACATAAGGGGGAAAAGCATTTATATAGCGCCTACTATTTGCCTGGCACTGTGCTAAGTGCATTTCTAAGTATTATCTTATTTGATCTTTACAACTACCTTGTGAGGGAGGCACTATTATTATCCCCCATTTTATAATTGCAGATTACAATTGAGGTAGACATAGGTAAAATGCTTGGCCATAATCTAAACAAAGTTAGGAAGTGTGTAAGGCTGAATTTGAACTCTGGTTTTCCTAACTCTGGGCCCAGCACTGCCTGAAAGTATCAGGGAAGGTATGAGTCAATGTGACCAGGATTGTGGAGGCTCTCTAGCCACCATATTCTCATCCTAGTCAACCATGTATTTCACTTATTAATTTATCTGTTCATCTATCTATCCATTTATTTATCTATTTATTTATTCATTCAGTTATTTATTTGTTTAGCTGAAACAATTGGGGTTAAGTGACTTGCCCAGGGTCACACAACTAGGAAGTGTTAGGTGCTCTATCCACTGTGCCACCTAGCTGCCCTATCAACCATATATTTTAGAAAGAACATGAATGATTTGAAGGAATGAACCAAGAAGGTCAACTAAGAGGGTGAAAGGTTCCTGATACCATGTTGTATGAGAATCACTTCAAGAAAGTAAGGATAGTTAGCCCGCAGAAGCGTGTGCCAGTATTCCAGTCATCCCCATGATTGTTCAAGAGATCTAATTTTTAATCTAATTTAATCATTTTATTACAAAGGCCAACATGTCATCAATAAAAGGATGATCATTTGTCTCTCTCTCTTAGACCAAAGACAGACATGGCAGTAGGCTCACTGTTTATATATATACCCTTGGAAGAGTAGGTATTCCTGAGAGATGGCAATCAAATCTGATTAAATAACAGAGTGGGAAGTGGGCTATATTAAAAAGAGGGGTTGAGGGTGAAATCATAGTTACCCTTAAGCAGATTATTCCTTTCCCCAGATGACCTGCAGCCTTGGGCAATTTATTCAAAGAGTTTATGTCCTATCTAAGCTTGAGCAGAACACAATAGTTACCCTATCCAGGGAAGGGTCTCAGGCCAATCTCATTATCAGCAAAGGCCTTCAAGAGATTTAACTTTTGAAATCAGGCCTTGAGAAAAATAAGGTGGGAGGGATTCTGAATTTCCCCTCAAAATTGGTATTAATCATCATTTCTCTCACTAGAAGTCCATGTGACCCTGGAAGACTTCTGTCAGAGCCATGAGTATGTTATAAAGTAGATTTAGGTTCTGCGTAAGAAAGCCTTCCTAGAAACTCCACAGACCCCAAAGCTCATCAGGCTGCCTTTGGTTTAGTGTGGTCCCCATAGTTAGAGTTTTTCAAGCAAAAAACTGAATGACTAGGTAGTTATATTGTTGAGGGGGATCCTTCTACGGATGAGAGATGAGCATGAGGGTCTTTCCCTCTGTAGAGGCTCTGTAGAATGAGAAAGCTGGACGAATAAGTGGTTTCTAAGATTTCTTTATACTGTGACAAGATTCTTTGTTTGGCAGTTTGAATTCAAAGAAAATCCATTCCAAAGTCTAAATTGACTCTGATTATTTGTTTTTTGTGCACTTTGCCCCTTTCTACTTTTTAAAAAAAATGCTGCCCATTATAAGTACATGGTATTCTCTTGGGGTTTCGAGAAATGGCTGATGGCCCAAGTGATTTGCCATGACTTTGGGTACATGAGTCAAATCCTGGGTAAAAACCAAAGGTTCCATCGTCTTGGTATTACACTCATGAATTTGAAGCAAGAATCCATATCATTGATCTTCAGAGCCAAAGGAAGGGAAGATGATATATGTGACAGGGGGGGGGGGGGACAACGATCCATAAGCTCAGGGGCGTATTGCTTTTGAAAGAGAACTTTAAGACCACTGAGTCCAGCATTTGTCAGATGAGTCATCTAGGTGATAAGTGATCTAGATAATAACAAAAGTAGGACCTGGGACAAGGTGATCTTGACTTCTCCAAGCCTTGTGCCCTCAGCAGCTGAGCTCTGAGGAGCCATGGACATGGGGCTGATTCATGTCTATAACCAGAGAGATTGGGAACAGGAGATGGGTGAGCCATGAGGGGATGTGCAGAGGTGGAGGCAGATTTCAAGAGGGTCTGGCTGATGGCCAATAGTTCAAAAGTGTGAAGGAGGAACATGTCTGGTTTCCAGTTCTAGCTAATAGAAATGGTGAGCTAAGTGGGTCACTTTTAGTCACTTAGTGAATTCATGGGAATCAATATAAATCGTGAGCCTGGCTTCTTTGATCAAGTTGATTTTTCAATAATATTAGAAAGTGTTTTATATCCTATCAAATCATTGCTAATGAATGATAGCTAAAAATTAAATGGCACTATATGCCTGGCCCTGTATTACGCATTTTACATATATTTTATTTGATCCTCATAACAACCCTAGGAGGTAAGTGCTGTTATTAGCTGCATTTTACAGATAAGGAAAGGTTAAGTGCAGGTGGTCACAATGCTAGGGAATGGACTAAGGCTGGAATTGAACTCAACACTTCCTGATTCCAGGAGTGCTACTCTGTGAATGTGTGGCCACTCATTACAAAGCCTGCTGGCTGACTCCCTAATGGTCTGATTTCAGTCACTTTTTAGAGGATTCTCTCACATTATGTGGTGAACCACTCACTTCTGACTTTGGGGCTGGACTTTGCATTTGCTTTGGGAAACTGAGCGGCTTAATGTGTGGTACAATGGGAAAAAAGATGGGTTTGAAATAAATTATTGATTTGAAATCAGAGAATCTGGGTTTTGAACCTAGGGAGATTCCAACATTTAAATTCCTATTGTGCATAAGGAATGATGCTAGGCACTGGGAATTGTCTATCAAAAGCCGAGCTGAAAGTCCTTTGTCGTTTGCATCTCGGAAATCAGCAGTAGGTAACACAACTGGGTTTCTTTCACTTGAGTATATACACATAGTTCTTTCTAACCACTATTTGTTGGTTTCATTTGAAAAAAAATTTAAGAAGAAACTGAAAACTTTAAATTTAGCATTTTGAACAAAAAAAGGTCGATAAATGTTGGGTTACAGTTTTATTCCCAACAAAAAGAACTTTGAAATTGTCAGGGAATTGATTTTTACAATTTGTTGATTTTGCTAGCTTATTGTTGTCTAGTCTTTTTTCAGTTACATCCAGTTCTTTGTGACAACATTAGGGTTTTTTGTTTTGAGGTTTGTTGGTTTGGGGGTTTTTTTGGCCAAGATATTAGAGCAGTCTGCCATTTCCTTCTCCAGCTCAATTCACAAATGATGAAACTGAAGTAAACAGAGGGTTAAGTGACTAGGTTAGCTAGCAAGAAGACGGAGGTCTTCGTTCCAGATGTAGTACTATCCAATGTGCCATTTTGCTGCTATTCTGTCTACTGACCCCCAAGAGTTCAGTAAATTGAATATAATTGGGATTTATTTTGAGTGAATTAAGAACTTTGGAGCACACTGAGGCCATCATTTTGAACACCTAGAATGGAAACGTAGAAATTGTTTGTGGACCAATAATCAATCAACAAGAAATTGTTCAGTAACCTCTTTGCAAGTTCCTTACTTATGGGCAATGTTGAGAAGCATGTGAATAGGTCTCTAATCTCCAGGAAGTTCTGTTCTAGATGTGGGAGCTAATACTGATACATAAATTTTTTTTTTTTTTTTTTATAATATGTACATGGGTAGGTGAAGGATTTAGGATTTTGTCTTTGAGAGTGGCTTAGATCAGGAAAATCTGGATTTCTTTACTATCTCAGGACCCAAGACAAAGATTTATTAAGTCTTAGGTAACAGACTCAACATGCAAGAAAATGATAAGTAGCATAAGTCACAGTAGCCAGTTCTACTGATGGGCTCAAGTGATCCAACAAGACTTAATAGAGTAGTGAGGGTTCCAGCTAAGCACAAATATTGGGAAAGGGAGAAGGTATTGTCATCAGGAGAAACAACAGTAAGCAGAGACATAAAAGGACATAAGATACAGACCTTTGGGATGGAAATCAGTTTTGGCCAGCTCATTTGGTATTGATTGAAGGATGACAGGTTTATCTAGAGGAATAAGAGTTGTGATCCAAGAGGTGGGATCCCAGATTTAGAACATAGAGTCCAACCCCTTTGTTTCACAGATAAGGAAACTGAAATCCAGTGAGATAAAGGGTCTATGGGCAATAAGAACAGTGCCTGGCACTTGATAAGCACTAAATAAATGTTTATTGAATTAACTCATTAAACATCAGAGGTGAGAACTGATTGCAGCTTCTCTGGCTCCAGTGCTAGAGCTCTGTCCATTGTACTACACAGATGAGGGGAAAATAGTTTTTTGGGTTTTTTTAATTTTATAATTATAAGATTATAAATTTTTTTTGACAGTACATATGCATGAGTAATTTTTTTTTATATAACATTATCCCTTGTGTTCATTTTTCCAAATTTTCCCCTCCCTCCCTCTACTCCCTCCCCTAGATGACAGGCAATCCCATACATATTTAATGTGTTACATTATAACCTAGATACAGTATATGTGTGTAAATCCAATTTTCTTGTTGCACATTAATTATTAGCTTCCGAAGGTATAAGTAACCTGGGTAGATAGACAGTAGTGCTAACAATTTACATTCACTTCCCAGTGTTTCTTCTCTGGGTGTAGTTGTTTCTGTCCATCATTGATCAACTGGAAGAGAGTTGGATCTTCTCTATGTTGAAGATTTCCACTTCCATCAGAATACATCCTCATACAGTATCATTGTTGAAGTGAACAGTGATCTTCTGGTTCTGCTCGTTTCACTCAGCATCAGTTGATGTCAGTCTCTCCAGGCCTCTCTGTATTCCTCCTGCTGGTCATTTCTTATAAAACCATAATATTCCATAACCTTCATATACCATAATTTACCCAACCATTCTCCAATTGATGGACATCCATTCATCTTCCAGTTTCTAGCCACTACAAAAAGAGCTGCCACAAACATTTTGGCACATACAGGTCCCTTTCTGCTCTTTAGTATTTCTTTGGGATATAAGCCCAGTAGTAGCACTGCTGGATCAAAGGGTATGCACAGTTTGATAACTTTTTGGGCATAGTTCCAGATTGCTCTCCAGAATGGCTGGATTCTTTCACAACTCCACCAACAATGTATCAGTGTTCCAGTTTCCCCACATCCCCTCCAACATTCATCATTATTTGTACCTGTCATCTTAACCAATCTGACAGGTGTGTAGTGGTATCTCAGAGTTGTCTTAATTTGCATTTCTCTGATCAGTAGTGATTTGGAACACTTTCATATGAGTGGAAATAGTTTCAATTTCATCATCTGGGAATTGTCTGTTCATATCCTTTGACCATTTATTAATTGGAGAATGGTTTGATTTCTTATAAATTAGGGTCAGTTCTCTGTATATTTTAGAAAAGAGGCCTTTATCAGAACCTTTAACTCTAAAAATGATAAGGGGAAAATAGTAAAGCAATAAGGATTCATGAATCATTTTCAAATTTTAGCTAAAAAAAGAATTTAAAAAGAGATTATAAAAGTTGTGACATTGGTGTGTGAAGACTGTTATAACAGTAGCAAAACCTGGTATCAAAAAATAATTACAAATTAACATGGTCATTGGAGACAAGAAGTAGAGATAAGTCCAGTTTTGAAATTTTGGTTTAACTTGCTTTCATCCACCGAAATTGGGAAATTTTAGGTGTTTTTTTAAAATTCTGAACATAAACCCTCACCCCCCAAAAATGAGAATGTTCTACCTGGAACAGAAAATTGTGCACTGAAATTGGGAGTCTCTTATGCTTTTCCTTTTAAGTATAAAATAAATGCAATGCATAACTCTTAAGGCTTATGTTGATCTTTTTCTTTCTGTTCTTTTCTGTGGATTTTACAAAAATTCATTCATTGCTTTCTTCTTTTTCTCTTTTTGCCAATCCTGTCATAATTGTCCTTTTCCTCTTATCTCCCTCCATGAAAAAGAGAACCCTTATGAAAAATACACATAATTGAACAAATGTCCACATCAACAGTGTCAACAATGTTTGTTGTCTTCTGTTCCCAAGTCCATCACTTTTGTCAGCAAATGAGCAGTGTACTTCATCATGGGCCCTCTGGGACTCTGGTCATTGCACCGATTGAAGTACTTAAATCTTTTAAAGTTGTTTTCTTTACAATATTATTACTATTGTATAAATTGTGCTCTTCATTTTTCATCACTTCACAGAAGACTTTCAAGCTTTTCTGAAATTCTTCCCTGCATCATGTTTTGCAATAAATTTATTTGCAAATAATATGCAATAAATAAATCATAATTTATTCAGCCATTCACTAATTTCTGAATACCCTTTAGTTTCTAATTCTTTGCTTTGAAAAAAAAAAAAGGGATTGATATAAATATTTTTGTTCACATGGATCCTTTCCTTTCATTTCTTTGGGGTCTAGGCCAATAGTGATATCACTAGTTCAAAGAGTATTTTAATAAACTTTTGGGTAGGTACCAAATTGCTTTGCAGAATGATGAGGGCAATTCTCAGCTCCATCAGCACTGAATTGGTGTGCCTGTTTCCTGCATCCTCTCCAACAATTTTCATTTTCCATTTTCCACAACCTTTGTTGATCTAATGTGTGTGATTTGGAAACAAGATATGTATTCAGGATAAGTGAAACCTATTTATATTTCAAAGCAAAGAGGAAAAGAGTTAGTAGAGTGAGAGAAATGTAAAATACAAGAGAAATAGATTTGATTAAACTATAGTCTTCAGGCTATACACTAAAAATTAAATTGTTCTTTTTAAATAATTTTCTTTTTCTTTTTTCACTTTTTCATATTTTCATTTTTCTTTAAAATTTATCCAGATAAAATTTTCATTATAATTGGGTATTATTATATAATTACATATAATACAACTGATATTATATATAATATATGAATGTATTATATAAATTTATATTTTTTATAAAAGGGAGTTGTATTAATGACCTTATTCTAATGCTAATGGCTAATTGTTTTATTCCTAAATAGTAAGGGCTGGACAGTCACAAATAAGAGAATCCTCTGGTCCTCAGTCTTCTCACCTGTAAACTGAGCGGATCACACTAGTTGCCCCCCCCCCCCCCCCCAGCTCCACCACTATGAGCCATGATCGGGCTTTGTATGTATAGCATGTCCATGTTGTTTCTTCAGGGTGATGGGGTCTCTGTGGTGGCTTCCATTTGCCTCTGACCCAGCCCTGTGGAGAACCTTCCAGTGTCTTCTTTGACCACGGTCGTTCCCTATCGGGACAGTTCTCCAGGCTGAGTGCACCATTACCAAGCACTTGGTTTGATCTCCGTAGAAACCCCAGTGTCCGTTTAAGTGAGACAGCGGTGGGCTTATGTATACAAATCCGATGCTGCTGTCTCCAGAGCAGTCAGTTGCTTTTCTGAAGCAGCTGGTGTGGGCAGACAGCTGGTGAACTTGGAGGCTGGGAGAGACAATCAGAGGAAGTTACTACATAAGCTCCTCGCTGAAGGGGAAAGGGACTTTTCCACTGGTCTCTTTCTCTCTGAGCAATTCCATTTCCTAATTGCATGGCACAAATTGTTTCAGAGACTGTACGCCATCTGCTACTTCAATAAAGCAAGGCCACAATGTAAAGATGAGGAAGTCTAATGAATAATTTCCCCCTAAAAGAGTTCTTTTCCCATCCAATCTAGCTTGTTGGATTTGGACATGAATGGACAGGCTAGAGTGGGGAAAACCATCATGGTGGCAAAGGGTGGGAATTCTGGAATGCTGTTCAGGCATTCTAAACCAGGGTGGAGACCCCTGCCACCCTTCCATCTCCCCATTGAATATCAATGGCCAGGTGTAAGTACAATACGATTTGTGGATTCCAAGGTGGGAGATATGGCAGGTGTTGACTGGCCTCCTTATACCTTTTGTAAAGCCTTGTAAACTGTTTTGTAAGCTGGTCTTTCATTTACTGAGCATCTGGATAGGCAGGACATACTGATTACTCTGGAACTGGGATTTGTGAGAGTGAATGAGTAAATGAATGGAGGCGAGGGATATGTGTGTGTGTGTGTGTGTGTGTGTGTGTGTGTGTGTGTGTGTGTGTGTGTGTGTGTGTGTGTGTGTTGGCTAAGGTTTCACATTTTTTACTTCATGAGATTTGAACAATAGCCAATAAGGATAAAGAAGTAATGACTGTACTACTATTCTGTTATAAAAGAGATTTCTTTTATTTCTTCTGTAATGAAAGTGAACTTTTCACCTGGTTTTTGTTTGACATATGATCCTAGATGACTGAATAATTCCTCCAATGGTAAATTCACTTTCTGGGGTCATCAGTATTGAATCACAAAAGAAAACTCTCTTGTCACCATTTTTTATTTTGGAAGTAAGACCACAGAAGCAAAGTTTCTGTTTGATTGACTCACAGAGGTTACCTAGCACATCACAGAGGTAATCTACCTTAATAAACCTCCTCTCTGCAATAACCCAATACAAAATCATCGGGCTGCCTGAAAGGCTCCAGAGAGGGGGATCCCACTGCCCCTTGCTCCCAGTAGCCCAATCTACTTTTAACACACCCCTAATCACTATAGAAAATCTCCCCTGAATCAAGGATATGTCTGCCTCTCTGATACTTCACAGTGCTCCCGATTCTGGCCCAGGAGACCAAGGAGATCAAATTGAATTCTTCCAGTTGATTGCCCCTCAAAGGTAGCTATCATGTTCTTTTCCTAAGTCTTTCTTTCAAGATAAATAGACCCAATTCCTTTAACCATCCTTCCATTCCATGAGCTTGGGGCCCTTTGCTCCCTCATTAGCCTCTGCTGAACACTTTCCACCTTGCTGATCACCTTCCTGAGATGAATTATCCAGAACTGAACACAATTTAATAATTTAATGAGGGAGGAGGACAGCCAGTCCCTCACCTCGGTGTTCCTAGATATCAAGTCTCTTAATAAAGGCTGTTTGTTCGGGCTGTGGTGCCTTGTGGCAGAAGTCATTGTTTTGGTGGAGCTGGGACCGTTTTAGTAGAGTAGGGAAAGGGGTAGTTTCAGATCTGAGCTCTGAGACTTATCAACTTTGTAAAGATGGGGAAGGGGATGGAGATGGGGATGGTGACTAGATGTGTCAGTGAACTTACCCTACTCAGCAGTTCAGCACCTTCTCAGCAAAATAGCATCTTCAAGGATTGTGTAGACCACTGAGGGTTTGAGAACTGACTTGATACTTGTAAGAAATTCACTTCTTTCTAAGGTCTGGTTTCCTTTTCTTTAAATAGGGGCAAGGCCTGCAACTTGTATTTTAGTAGTATGAGATTGTCTGGGTGAGAAAAATCCCCCTCCCAGTGTGGGGTAGCACCTTCTCTGCCATTTACAAGTGTCGCTTAAAGACCTGCCAAGTGATTGGCTTTGTCCCACAGCCAATAACTGTCAGAGGCAGTAATCAGGCTACTTCTAATCTCTAATCTACTTCTCTATTCCTGTATCAAGTTTCCCTTTTCTGTAAAATAGGGATAATAATGCTCTCGTTGCCTCTCTCACCAGGCTGCTGTGAGCAAAGCCTTCTCTACAAGCTGAAACACCATATACAGAAACATGGGTTGTTATTAAACATACTGATAGAACGTTCAATCAATTTTGTATTTTTCTTTGAGGCGGTCAGACATTTTATTTGATTTCTATATATTGAATGACTAGATTGAGACATATGAGCTGGTATTCTGACTAGAGAGAAAAAAGAGAAAAAGAGTGAATTTCCATACATATCGTTTTTTTTTTGTTTTTGTTTTTTTAGGCTGGGGTTAAGTGACTTGCCCAGGGTCACACAGCTAGGAAGTGTTAAGTGTCTGAGATCAGATTTGAACTCCGGTCCTCCTGAATTCAGGGCTGGTGCTCTATCCACTGCGCCACCTAGCTGCCCCCCACTGCGCCACCTAGCTGCCCCCATACATATCGTTTTTAAAGCTTTAAGTGGCTATACCTTATTTTGATGCTCTTGTATTCACAATTCACAATTTACCTGCAAGGTAAAACCATCTTATATCGGAGTCTTTGAAGCACTTCTACAGTTTTAAGGGAGATCCCAAATACCCCTCCCTCAAAGAAAGTTTCTTTCTCGAATTAACTACCTGGAAGGTGAAACCATTTCATATTGGAGTCTTTGGGGACTTCTATAGTTTTAGGGTAGATCCCAAATACCCCTCCCTCAAATAAAGTTTCTTTCTCGAATTAACTACCTGGAAGGTGAAACCATCTCATATTGGAGTCTTTGGGACACTTCCATAGTTTTAGGGGAGATCCCAAAGAGCCCTCCCTTAAATAAAGTTCTTTCTAGATCACATGTGTACCAGGGACTTTTTCCCTTAGCTGTGGTAGGTTGGCCTGAGATTTTTGTTCACTCATCAGTCTACAAGGTGCAACCTGAAATTCTGGTGGAAGGAACAGTGAGTCCCCTTCATTTTTCTCTGCCATGTATGAGTCAGCTAATAAGCACAGCTTGGCCAGGAACAATGTCCTTGTGTTATTTGACCAAATTTCCTTTAAACTAAAGAATTTTTCACAAAAACTTGGAGGTGAGCAAAGGAAGAGTCACTGAAACTAAATGTAAATTTGTTTTTATCTCCCATATCTTGCCATAGTTTATGGATGTATTAGTATTTGATGTGTCAGAATAACATTACAAATAATCTCAAGGTGGTTGTATTCATTTATCAACAATGTATGTGGGATAGGACACATTAATTCTTCAGTCTTGCCTTCCTCACCTTTCACTCCTAATTTACCTACCCTTCTCCAAAGTAACTTTTTTTTCCTGTGGGGCAATTGGGATTGACTTGCTCAGGATCATATGGTTAGCTAGTAAGTGTCAAGTATCTGAGATCCTCCTGACTGCTGCTCTATCCACTGTGCCACTTTGCTGCCCCTAACCTTCTGCTGAAGGAATCGCCATCTATGAACTAAAAAGCATCATGTCTTTAAAAAAGATTTTGGCCTCAACAGCAAGTTCAGCTGTGAAGATGGATGGATGGATGGCTTGATTTTATGAGATTGTTAGCTTTGCTTTCTTAAAAGAACAAAAATGGGTAGGAAAGACATTCAATTTTTTCTATAAAAAACTATTTTCCTCTTAGGAGAAACAAACAGATGTAACAAGAGAAGTTTCAGAAAATCTTGGGTCAGCTAGACTTTTTTTTTAATTATTTGGTGCACTCTGTATAAGGATGAAACAATTTTAATGTCTTTCTACTGGCTTCCCTGCATTGATCCATTTCTATTTAGAGGAGAGGGGAATAAAAGAGAAATTATTTGTTTCAATGTTAATAATTTATACCATTCAAGAATGACAGTATGATATGGATGGCTATGCCCCATTTCATAGAAAATTCTTCTAAATTCTTATGTTCAAATAACAAAAAAGAAGATAGGTTCTTATTGTGAAACTTATGCCTTTATTTACATTTCTCTCATGTGTTATGAAATATTTTAAAGTTACAAAAACCGGTAAGCTAAGATATAATTGAAGATTTAAAAGTATCAAAGTCACCTGTTTTGCTGGGTAGAACTTGGGGTTCTGAATCTGTTTTTATTCTATTTTTTCTTGTAGTGAAGAAAGTTATACAGTGAATGACTATTCCTTGAGGGATCAGTTGTTGGTGGAGCTTTGGGACCATGAAGAAATGAATTCTTCTCCCCTGAAGAACAGCTCCACCATGCTTTACTCCAGACAGAGCTCTGCCAGTCACCTGTTTACTCTGACGGTTCTCAGTAACCATGCAAATGAAAAAGTGGAAATGCTCCTAGGAGCTGAGACTCAGTAAGTCCTTGGGGGACAGAAGATTGGGGAGTGGGGTGGATGTTAACTGACTTCCCTGGTGGCCACTAAGACTCCTGGTTCTGTGTCTGTGATCCTTTGCATACCATAGTGCTTCCCTGGGAGGTGATTGGTGCAGGTGATCCTTGGTTCTACCAGCCTATTAACCATTTTTTTTTTTTTTTCTTTTGCTGAGGCAATTAGACTTGCAATTTCCTGGCTACAGTTACAATCTGCAGTAATCTTTGAGCCCAAGAATATAAAATCTGATACTCCTTCCATTTCTTATTTGCCAGGAAGTTATGGGACCATTAGGATCTTAGGGCACTTTTTTCAAATCAGCTTTTACACTCCTCTCTTATCCTCATCAGAAGTTTCTTAAATGTTCTTCACTTTCTGCCTTTGAAGTAGTATCCACACATCTGAGATTATTGATGGATGGATGGAAGCGAAATGAGTTAATTACCCAAAGTCCCACAGTTCCTATGGCAGAACTGGGAAGAGAATTCAGGCCCCATCCCATGATTTTTCAGCTCCAGTTTGTCATGAATTTCTTTCCTGTCTCAGCCACCATATTGTAAGCTCTGAAGTCAGGAACCCTGACTGTTCTTACCTTAGTGACCCTTGTAGTGGCTAGCATATGGCACTGAGCAAACAAAATGCAGAATTTGAGATTTGGCGAAGAACTAAGAAGTCATCAAAGCTGACCTACACCTGACAAAGATTCAACATTCTGGACAGGTGCTTAGCCAGCTGTTGACTGCAGCCCTCCAGTGAAAGAGCCACCACCAGCTCCCAAAAGAGCCCTTCTGCTCTGAGCCAGTTCTCACTGGACAATTTTCCTGAAATCCAACCCAAATTCATCTCCTTTCATCTTCCATTTCCAGCTCCTGCTCCTTCTTGAGGTCAAACAGTCCAAGGCTTCCAATTTTTTTCCATGACAAACTTTCTCGGCAGCTGTCATCTTCCTTCCTTCATCCCTCCCCAACCTGTTTTTTTCATGTTCAGGCTAAACATTTTCACTCTTTTCCTCCAAATGAATCATTTAATTTCACCTAATGGGAGATCTAACCAATCCACCAGTGGTCGACTCTAAGGGCTCACTGTTACCTCGAAGGTCAAATATAAAATTCTTTGACTTTAAAGCCCATCACCACTTGGACCCTTACCACCTTTCCTACATTCTACTTCACTCCCGTACAGACACACTGCAGTCCAACCAGACTGGCTCATTTGCTGTTCTTTAAGCGTTTTCCATCTATTTCCCTTTCCTTTAACTTCCTTTAACTCTCAACTTTAAAGCAAACTTCAGCAGAAGCCCTGTCTTCTCCTCCATCCATCCTGCAATTCTCTTTTATGTAGTTTTTTGTTTGGTATTGTTATATTCTTATATCCATTAGAATATAAGATTTCTGGGGGCAGGGATCCCAAGTGCTTAGTACAGTGCTTAGCATGTAGTAAGTGCCACATAAATGCTTGTTGACAGACTACACCTCTCTAAATGATCTCCACTTGATGTCTGAGGTGGGGCTATCCCCCCATTTCTGAGCTCTAAATCTCACTATGAAGCTTCAAATAATATTCATGTTTTTTGGCCTCATGAATTAATATCCCATGATTGCTAATGACTTGAAAATGGCAACCTAATGACTTTTTGTTGTTTTTTTTTTTGAGTTAAGGAAACATAGGCAAATGGAGTTAAGTGATTTGGTGGCCAGGGGTCACACAGCTAGTCAGTCAGTCCAGATTTGAGTCTTCCTAACCCCAGGCCCAACATTCTATCCACTGCGCTATCCATCTGCCCACAATAACAACAAATTGCTAAAGGAGTGAGTGACTCCAGGATTTTCCTGCTCTGCCAAATTCTCATTTACGAAACAAAGAATTGTTTGTTTGTTTTATTTTGATAGTTTATTTTTAATGATATTTTATCTTTCCAAATACATGCAAAGATAGTTTTCAACATTCATCTTCGCAATACCTTGTTTCTCAATTTTCTCTGTCTCTCTCCTCCCCATTGATAGCAAGTCATCTAATAGAGGTCAAATATGTGCAATTCTTATTTTTCCATATTTGTCTTGATGAGAAAAAAAAATCAGATTATAAGGGAAAAAACAAAACCAACACAAAAAAGGTGAAAATACTCTGCTTTGATCTACATTCAGTTTCCATAGCTCGAATTTCCCAAGATGCTGATGGCTCTTTCTATCACAAGTCTATTGGAATTCTCAGATTACCTCATTGTTGAAAAGAACCACGTCCATCAGAGTTGATCTCATCACATAACAAAAAATTGCTTTTTAAAAGAACCAAAATCCATCCTTGGAGGAGCTGATCTCTGAACAACATTCTAGTCTTCTCTTTTTCTTTCTCCTCTCCATTCTGGATAAGTGGAATAAACTTGCCATTGATTTTGTAAATATTTATTGGGTGCCAGAGACTGACCAAAACATACAAGACATGGATAAATGGATGAATGAAAAGGAAGAAAAAATATTAAGTGTTTATTACCTACAAAGTATTATGCTAAAAAGCAGGATACAAAAGAGACATTGCTGATATCAAGGATTCACGTTTTAAAAGACACAACACATATAGGATGCTTCTGCTGCATATCAGATAGAAAAGTATACGGATCCTTAGGGTGCATATGTTCATGCATCTCCTTGATAACAAGGAGTTTCTGACTTGGAACCCTTGATGGGGTCACAGCTTTGGGCAGCTAGATCTTCAGAAACTGAAGAGGCAGCAGGGATCTTCCCCGCCATCTTGGGCTAGCATCCGTCACATTCTATATATTCAAAGATGTCACCTCACTTAATTCCCCTCATTTTTTGCCGCCATCCTCTGCCCTATAACCACTGAAGTAACCTTCCTGCATCCTGCTTACTTTTAAATTTCTTTTGTTGCTTAAGTGAAAAAAACAATCACAAAAACTTCTAATGTTTTATCCAAATATAGTGCGCCGTCTCTGTTTATTGGGTAGAGTTTACTCTTTTATTGTGAACAAGACAATAGGATCATCTGGAGGAAAGTGCAGAAGGGCAGCTTTTTTTTAAAGGGAGGATGTTTTACTACGGTCACTTCCTTAGCCCTCCTCCCCACCCTTGTCATCTTCCAGGACTGTTAAGAGCCAGAGGCCTCCTTTGTCTGGGCTCATTAAAGGGAAGCCCAAACAGCTGCAGCTGGCAGAGAGATGGCGGCCTTTGGCACAGGGAATCCGTCTCGGCTTCCTGCATTTACAGTAGAATTCAGAGCTCCATGTCAGTCAGATCAGATCGTTAGATTGATGGAAGCCCCTGGAGGATGAGCCGTGCGCCTCTTTCACTTGGAGCTTTTTGCAGATGGAACATAGGCCTCTCAGCCTGGATCCAGCATCTCCTGCAACCCAAATCATCTTTCCCAACAAAGAGAACCAGAAGAGCGATGAAAGGGAGGCTTGTTGTCACCCGTCCAAAGAACTTGGTCCTGGGCCTCTCAGAGAAAGGGGCTTTGTCTGTCTGGTCTCTTCTGCTTGTTTCCTGCTGCTCTTAATGATTTAATTAACAGGAAGCAAATGGCCATCTCATAAAATTGTAAATGGTGGGATGGATTTGGTGGCCTAAAAATTCAACAACAAACTTAGGAAGAAAAAGTTTGCATGTATATTAGCAGTGGAATTCATTTAATTTTAAGAGTGCAGGATTATTGGATAATAGAATGCAAGGTGGAGGGGCCATAGAGTTCATAGAGTTCAATCCTTTTGTTTACAGATGAGAAAACTGTTATCTGTCATGGTTCAGTGACTTCTTTAAGGTCACACAAATGGGGAGTAGGCAGGATTTGAACTCAAGACTCTAGGCTCCAAATCTAGACCTCTTTTCCCTGCTGTTTCTATTATAAGTACCATCATAATGATGTAGTTATAAAATGCTTTTCAGAATCCTTTAAAACATTATTTTCTTTGTGCTATTCAGACCCAGGGAGGCAAGATAGGCAGGATCCAGTCCCTGAGGGTACCCAGGGAGTCGGTAGCAGAGAGAGGATTTGAACCCAGGCCCTTTGAAGTCAAATCCAGCACTTTTTATGTTAGCCCACATCCCAAGAGAGATGACTTTCTTTTTAATGGAGTTATAATGGGATAGTGCAAACCCAGTATAATGAACAACTCCCATGAAAAGAGCATAAATTAGTTGCTGAATAAAGGCCCAAAGTGAGGTTCTTCTGACTTTCAGGGATCTGTGTGTAGAGGCTTGGCCCTTTTGGGCTATTATGGGACCCCAGATGAAGGCTCCTTTGCGGCAAGTTCTTCACCCGATTAATGATGGATAGAACCGATAAAGCTTATAACTAGAGGCGCTTTTCAGAAGCCAGATTTGTTCAGACAAACTCAAGGACACAGAGCAGCCTCTGGGAAAAGTGGAAAAATGGAGGAGAAGTGGTGTCCAGAGGAGCCCCTGGAGTTTCCAGTCCCCAGAGCTCTCCTCATTCGGGGCAGTGGAAAAGCTGCCATGATGTGGAGCTGGGAAAGACTTGAGACAGCCATCCCAGGCTCCCTTTTATCATCCAGGAGTTCACAGGCTGAGCCACAACTTCTGAGCCATAAGCATGGTGGCCCGTGGACAAAACACTGAGTCTGGAGTCAGGAAAGTGCTGCTGTTGTTGAGTCCTGAGACCCCACCTGGGTTGGTTTTTTTTTTTTTTTTTTGGATAATACTGGATACTGGAGTGGTCAGCCATTGCCTTCTACAGCTCATTTTACAGATGAGAAGACTGAAGTAGACAAGGTAAATGACTTACATAAGGTCACATGGCTAATTGGTATCTGAGGCCAGATTTGAACTCTTGAAGATGAATCAGCCTGACTCCAGGCCCAGCGCTCTCTCCATCATTTCTCAAACAGAACTCATCATCCTTCCTCCCCTCCTGATTCCCACTCCAGGGCTCTACTGCACCACCCAGCTGTCCCAATTGGGAAGACCTGAATTCAAACCCTCCCTCCCTCTGACACATACTCGCTGTGTGAGCCTAGCAATGACTTCACTCTGGGTGCCTCGGTTTCCTCATCTGTAAGATGCAGGTTACAGCACCTACCTGCCAGAGCTGTGAGATCCACGGCAATGTCGGGTACACAGCTGGGCTGTCACATCCCTGACTGCACTCACCGTCTCCTCGCACCACTTCCCACGTCCACTTCTTGGCTGGCCTGGGGACTTGGGATGCACCTGCACCAACTCAAGGTTAAGGGACTTCCATTTTGGACTTGTAATGAGGAGTCTTTTGTCTTATTGGCTGCAAATGACCCCAACAGATCCTCTGTGCATGTGTGCTTGTGTGTTCTGCATGTGTTCTGCAGCTGTAAGGGTTTTTAACTCACAAGAAATGATTAATTCACTAATACTTCTAGTGAAATGGCATTTCCCCCTTGCTGGCCCTTCCACTCCCAGGAGGAGACAAGGAGGCCGCACTCCCAGCCTCAGCTAAACCAGACCTAGAAGGGGCCTCCTAGAGCTTGGGCCAAATCCTGAGACAGCCAAGGCTGGAAGTCCCTAGATCCAGAAGTCCTCCCCGTGTCACAGATGCTCACATGGGGAAAGTAAGAATACATCTGGGCTCGGGTCCGGGGGCTTCATTTTTCCCATTTTCCGAGCTCCTTCTCAGCCACTGCCCTGTTTAGTACAAAGCTCTGAAGGAAGTCTGTGGTGCTCCCCATATTCCAGAGCACAAACTCTCCAGCAGGTTTCTCTCGAACCCTGGGGGGAGTGTTGAGGAGGAGGGAATCTGGCTCCCCGGAGCAGTTCTACCGTTGACAGCCGCAAAGAGAAATGTCCTGTCTGTCCTCTGCCAATCTCGGAGAGGGGCTTGTGTCAGGAAGCTGTTAGCTGCCTCCAGCAAAGCGAATGACTGAACTATCCTGGCGGAAACTGGAGCCACACAACAAGCTGGCGTCAAGGGCACCAGACACAGGCTTGGCTCCAAGTGCTTGTGGCTTAGGTCCTCGTCCAAAGCTGGAAAGAGCCCCGAAAAAAAGGGGAGATGGCCAATGGCTCGTCACAGACCTCGGGTTTTGGGAAAGATGCATGAGCGATGCTTGTTCAGAGCATGTTGTGCCATGTGGCCTCTTCAGAGCACATGGTGGTGCAGAGGAATGATGCTCAAGGACCTGCTTCCTCAGGCTGCTGAGAGGCGCCGAGCAGACTCCTTCAGGCCCCTCTGAACAGAGATCTTTCTCCTTCCTAAATGATTAAACACTAAAAAAAAAAAAAAAAAAAAAAAAAAAAAAAAAAAAAAAGGATGGGGGGGAGGGACACACAAGTATGTATATACATGTATATAGGTATATTTCTATGTGTGTGTGTCTGTCATGTCTCCCTCTTTCTGTCTGTCTCTCTCTCTCCTTAGAAAAGGACTTAACCATGTTTGGGACCTTTGATTAATCAAGACCTCTGACTTTTATCATCTTCATTGAAGCAGTGATGGTGCAGTAGAGGGGGGAGAGTTCTGAGTTCAAGGCTCGCCTCAATTTCCTCATCTGTAAAATAGGCAGAAAATAAGAGCATCTATCTCTCAGAGTTGTCAGGATAATAATGAGGTACTATTTGTAGAGCTCTTTGCCAACTTCACACCGCTATGTAAAAAAGATGGAAAATCGATCGAAATGGGAGGGAATTAGTGGGTGGGCGATCTGGAAAGACTTTCTGAAGAAGAGCAGAGAGGCAGGGGAGTGGGCAAAGCCTTCCAGGCAGGGGGCATGGCTGGCACGGAAGTACGGAGTCGGGATATAGAACTGTTGCAAAAGCAGCAAGGACAACAGTTCTCTGGGCTCGAGGGGGAGGAAGGCTGGAAAGGCAGAGAGCACTAATTAAATGCCTTCCATGTGGCCCCCACTGTGCCAAGAGATACAAAGAAAGGCCAAAGCAAGGTCTCAAAGGTCCAACTGGCGAGATGCCCCGTCTGAGTGGAAGGTGGTTTCAGAGGGAAGGGCTGGGGGGAGATACAAGGGGCAGGCAGAGGGTGTGGGAAGGCTTCTTGCAGAAGCTAAGACTGGAACTCAGTCAGGCTTCTTAGAGGTGGAGGCAGGGAGGAAGGGAATCCCCAACAACACTGGCCAATAAGGCAGTGAGAGGTCTGGAGGACAGGAGGCATCCTCAACTCTGCAGATAAAGGCTGGGAAGGGAGGAAGGGGCCGGGTTATGAAGAGTTGGGATTTGAACTTCACACCAGCCCTGGGCCAGGGGTGCTCTTGTCACCCCCATTTTACAGGGGAATAGGTGGAGGTCTAAGGCTGAAGTGGCTTCCCAAAGTAACACAACGAGTAAGGATCCAGGGCAGGATTCAAAATCGCATCTCCCTGAGTCCAAGTCCTAGGCTCTGAGAGGCAACATCGGAAGCCCGGCCTTCTGGGCTGCACTGAACAGGGTCTAGACTTGTGGCCCTTCTACTGAGATTTCTGTTTCCTCTCTAGGAGTGAGCGGGCGCGCTGGATAACGGCCTTGGGACAGAGCAGCGAGCAGCAGAGCTTGGACAGGACCAGTAAGTAGCAGAGCCCTGCCCCCTGGTGGACCCTGCTGGAGAAGCACTGAAGCACCCTCTGTCCTTCCCCTCCATCCCACAGGCGGCCTTTCCAGCTTCCCATGGGGTTAAGGGGGGGTGCTTTCCCGTCCATGTGGGGCCATACCACGTGGCTGATTGGCTTTTTCCCTATGGGTGCCATGTTCAGGCCTAGCCAGGCTGCCACCCTCAGTCTTGTCCTCCTCTCCCAGCTTAAGCCAGATTTGGCCTTCTCCTGATACTCAGCAGATTTGCTTTTCATTCAAAGTCTCCCTCCCCGGGGGTCACTGAGAGCCTCCCCTCTTCTCTTTAGCGCTGACCCAAGTGGAAATTACACGCACCTTCACGGCCAAGCAGCCCGACGAGCTCTCTCTCCAGGTGTCCGACGTGGTCCTGGTGTACCAGAAAGTCAGCGACGGTGAGTCTGCTGCCATGTGCCCCAAACCACAGGGGCACCCAGTGCCAGAAACAGTCTCAGACCGCCAAGCTGGGGCTCCACAGGCCTCTCTGTCACATCCTCCATGGCCAGTCTACTGCGTGCCTCTTGCCCACCTTGGGGGACAATCGGCTCTAACCGGAGGTTAATCCCTAAAGCTGGGAAAATCTGTCCCAGAGAAGCCGACACGCTGACCCAGCTAGGGGACCCTGGGCACTGTACCTTTTAAATGACCGGACTCTCATGGGTTTGACCAGGAAGGAATTTGCTGATGAATCCAGCGAACTGCATCTTTGTCCCTGAAAACATTAATTTTTAGTCAGGAGCACCATGTAGTGCTTTCACGTGCTGAGTGGAGGGTTAGTGCTGAGTTGAAGGGGTTCTGCTACCTGGTTCTTGTGCTCTGAGGCCAGCTCCCTCAGGCTCCAGGCCTGTGATACTTGAGCTCTGCCAATTCTACAGTTCTGACTCTGAGCAGTCTATCTAAACCTCTGTGCCTCAGTTTCCTGATCTGTAAAAAGAAGCTTTTGCACTAGATCCCTTTCAGCTTGAAATCTATGATGATCAATAAACCAAGTATCATAAGTACTGAGTGCATGTCCATCCTATTTGACTTTACCTGACTCCATTTGAGGTTTTCTTGATAGCCAATTCCTTCTCCAGCTCATTTTTACAGATAAGGAAACTGAGGCAAACCATGTTAAGGGAGTGTCTGAGGCCAGATTTGGCCCTCTACTAACACTCAGCTGCCTGACTAATTGTCGGATTTTCCTCACAGGTTGGTATGAAGGTGAGCGACTGCGGGATGGTGAAAGAGGCTGGTTTCCTATGGAGTGTGCCAAGGAGATAACCTGCCGGGCAACCATAGACAAGAATGTGGAGAGAATGGGTCGGTTACTTGGACTCGAGACTAACGTCTAGCTCCCCTGATGGCTCCCTTTGGGGATGGCAGGATTTGCACTAAATGTTAATGGTGGGCTGGCTGGTTTTTGCTAGTTTTATTATTTTATTTGTATTTTTTAACACAGCCTATTTTGTTAAATGAAAATAAAAATCACTTTTCTTCAAACCTTTGTCTCCTGGGCTTTCTTAGGAGGCACACTCTCTCAAATCCATCTAGTTCACAAAAGCAGATTTGGCCTTTGGCTTCATTTCAGGATGATGGGGTCTAGGACATGGGCAGAATGCTCAAGATGGCGTCTCTTCACTTTGAGAAACCTGGTTTTAGGAGAATCAGGATGACACATCAGAAGTGGTTCTGGTCATCTAGCCACAGGATGAAGGGAGGGCTCTTTGGCCGCTGATCATTCATAAAGAATGGTGGGCCAACTTTAGCCTTGTTCTGTTGATCTCAGTCCAGAATTGGGGTGTCAGTGAGAACTGACACCCCTGAGGCCTGAAGAAAAGGGAGTCTCCCTCCTCACTCCATCTTTTTAGATCTGTCTGGCATCGATGTCTCAAGGAGGCACCTTTGGGCCTCCAGTCCACCCATAGCTGAGAGACAAGGACTCATCTGGTAGTGAGACACCCCTCCCCCCCCGAAGGTGAGCTTGAAAAGGAATCATTATAATAACCATCCTTTATACAACACCTACTATGTGCCAAGCACTAAATAAATAGCCTTTCGATAACACAAAGTGGCCTTTGGGATTCTAGGAATTAATTCAAATGTTATGGAAGTCCCCAATAAGTCAATGCTTTTATTAGCTACCATTCTCTTATTTTAGCAGGTCTTTTTTTTTTTTTTTTACAAAAAGTATAAAATATAAATTAAATTAAAATGAAAAATATAAAAATAAAAATAAAATTTATGGGAACCTACATGTCCTAATGATCCTCTACATATCCTAATATTTCTCCTCCCTCTTCTATCTCTTATAACTAAAGATTTAAAAAGGTGTGCATGGATGGAGGGAAACTGGTCAATTTAACAGTAAAGTCTGATATTTGCAGAATTCCATGCCCATAGTCCCCCACATCTGCAAAGGAAGTATATTTTCACTTCTTTACTTTGGGGCCAAGCTTGTTTTTTGCAATTTCCCAACATTTACTTAATCAACAAGCATCTATTAAGCACCTACTATGGCTAAGCTCTAGGGAAAACCAAAAAGAAGTATAACCGTAAACAGCCCTATCTACCCTCAGTGGGGAGACATACATGACCATCCCTGCCCTCAATAAGCTTATATTCTGTACTTAACAGTTCCTGCCCTCAAAGAGCCTACACTTGAAGGAGATACAGACTTAGAGAAAGGTATCATGCTCAGACAGAAGTTCAGCCTGGCCTAATATGCCCTGGTCTAACAGTATCCCGAGAACAACTGATTTAGCATAACTGGATTGGGAAGGGGGCTGAATAAAAGGGTAAATGAATAGCATCACTGAACATGGGAAACTGAGGAGGATCATTACCTCTCCAGTTGCCAGGGGGCTCCTTAATGAGTATGAACATGCCCACATTTGATGACCTAGAGAGGTCCCAGAAGTACCAGAGGCAGAATCTGAACCCAAGCCATTGGCATTTTCTCACTGGACCATGTACTCTCTCAACATGTGTATTAGCCAGTCTGTTGGAGTTTTACAAATGTGAATGACCATTAGGCACTTTTAGTGCCATTTCTTTATACATTTGACTAAATTTAATTGACTTCAACATAAAATTAACTTAAACCTTGCTTTGTAATTGTAAATGACTAACTCTAAGTTGTTCCCGAGTGTCGGAATGAGGAAGGTAAGTGATACAGTGCACATACAAGCAGGACCCTAGCTTGAACCTTGCCTCAATCATTGCTGTATAACTTTAACATGTCATTTTTTTTTTTAAAATACCTTATTTTCCTCATCTGTAAAGACTGTAAGAACAGTCCCGGTAAGAATGAGGTTACAAGGCAGACAGGGCAGAGCAAATGCATTAACATATGAACAGTGCTTGGCAAACCTTAAAGCACTATATACATGGTACCATTATTACTTAATAGTTTCCTCATGTGTAAAATGAGGAATTACAGTTTCATGTGGATCCCCATTGGCTTAGTGCCCCATAGCTCAAAACTTCTGACCTTAGGAGATTCAGCAGCCTCAGTCTCATCAGTTGAAGGATATTAAAGGTTGTGTACCATCATGGCTGGCCATCTATCTCTGAGAGGGAGGATGGGGAAAGAGGAAGGGTAACAGATATCAGAAAAATGCTATTTAAAAAACAAATGCCTCTTTGAGTTATACCCATTGCTCCAAAAACTACTCACTCACCAGAGGCCTAGCTCTTCCCCACACAGCTGATCTAAGTCTTTAAAGGGCTGTCTTTAGTCCCCTCCTCCTCCTCAGCATTCTCCAGACCCAAATCCTTAAAATATCCAAGCAGATCCAAGTTGACCGGTTGATCTTGGCTCAGGCTGCAGCCCCCACGACAGGGTCCCTGTCCTCCAGAGGGCCTTGTTTGTCCCTTTTCTTCCCACGATGTTGGAGACCAGCACTCCACACAACACTTCCAAGCAGTGGCTTGGTGTTAACCTCTTACAGAAATTGATTTTTGTTTCTTCACGGTGGCTAACTTAGGGGAAAATGGTCACATTGATAAGCATTGAGTCAAGCTCAGATTCCTGCAGATGTTTTAACCCAAACAAACATAAAATTTCAGAAAGTCCAACAAATTATTTGGCAGCCTAGAGCTCTCCATTGTTAAAGGGACAGATTTTCATAATTCCAACTGGATAGGCTCCAAAAGGATGAATACTTAAGAAAAGCACTCTTCTCCCATGGGCCCTCTCTACTGTTTACATTGACAGGAACTTGTGGTAAGATGGATGTAAGATACAGACCCAGGGCCCCGCTCTGGCAAAGGCCACACCAGAAGACCATTTATGGCCGGGCGTTAGCCCTCTGCTTGGGGGAAGTCTCCTCTTCTGGTGGGCTACAGCTTGGCGGGTCGCCCCATAGTGAGAATGATCTACAGCAGATCTGCAGGGTTACTGCCAGCTATCAAGCTATGGTGTCTCCCAAAGGTCTAGCTCAATGTTTATTGTTTTTTGGAACAAAATCATTTCTAAGGTCTGTTTTCATAATGCTTAATGTAAATGCAGTTTTTAAAAATCCTAATTACATACATTTAAAAGTCAAATGCTCAGGGATGGAAAGATGAACTTTAGATCTGGGGCCCAGAATCGAATCCTCCCTCCATCCTTACAGCTACAGGCCTTATTCCAGTTAATCTCTTAGACTCAGTTTCTTCCTTTGAGATCAAAGCTGTAAATACAGCTCAATTTATAGAGTGAACTGTCAATATTACACATGACCAAAGAATGAAGAAATATAGGCAATTTTGTAAAGGGATGTTGTGCTGTGGATTAGATGAGGCAGAAGGAAAGGGCAAATAAAGATGGTTCTAGAGGGATTTGCCTTGTTCAATCAAGGTCAAGTAGGTAATAACAATAGAATAAAACTAGTGACTTGTACCTTAAAAGAACCACATCAAAAGAAATTCTCTATCATAACTGCAATTCTTGGCTTAAATATCAATAGTCAGCCAAATACTCTCTTAGTTAAAAGGTCTTACCTTAACCTGAATTCCTGTAGTGGGTGCCAAGTTTCCATAGACATCTGCCTGGCAGAAACTCAGTCTTAGTTCTGTATGAACTTAGCCAGGAGTAAAGAATTCAATGAATCTCACAGAGGAAGCAAAGACAAGTAAGATTTGGGAGTACTTTGACCCCTTGGAGTAGGAGTTGAATTGAGGGGTGAAAATGTGAAAACCGAGCCAAGTAAGGACCACTACAGAGCTCCTTTACGCCACTGTACACTTTATTATTAAATACTGTGCTAATACACTTGAATTCGATTCCTTCCGTTGGAAGCTGTGTAAAAAAGAGGCAGCACTGTTCAAATGTTCACTGACCCTGCTTCTGACTAACCACTGGAATCCTACTGGCTCTATGATCACAATACACATTTAGGGTTAACAAGAGCCCTTGCACCGGGCAGTACAGGGAATATAAATGTCGTTTTTCAGCAGTACACAATCTCTGTCTTCCTTTAGGGAGAATACCAGTGAAGTTGAGACACGACTAACACACATACATTGATGTGATCAGAGAACGTACTGCATTCCGTGGGATATTTATAAAAGCTACAGCTAACATTAGAAGTCATGCATTCTAGGTCATCACCACTATCTACATACAGGATGCATGGAAATTAGTCAGGCCCCAATAGTCACCACTTAGTCAAAAATCAAACTAAGAGTGAGAAAAGATGGTTAAAAGGTCTTTTGGACTGCCCCGAAAAAGTTGTCAACTGTAGTATCCATCCTGGAATCGTGGGGAAAAGTTCCTGGGTGTCCCATTTTCCTGAGTTTTGATCAAGTCTAGGATAGCGGACAGCACAGCACAATCTCTGGACTGAGTCTCTTTCCAATCCACGGGATGAGGGTTCTCAATCTTTTCTTGCAAAAGGGCATCAAGTTCTTTTCTCAATTCCTAAGATTGAAAAATCATAAAAGCTCACTGAAGTGGCAGAAGGCACCTTCAAACTTGAATTAAAAAAGCAATTTCCTTCGGAAAGAATACTGTTAAAAGAATCTTAGAAACTGAATATCTGGGGCAGCTAGGTGGTGCAGTGGATAAAGCATCAGGCTTGAATTCAGGAGGACCCGAGTTCAAATTTGGTCTCAGACACTTAACACTTCCTAGCTGTGTGACCCTGGGCAAGTCACTTAACCCCAGCCTCAGGAAAAAGGAAAAAAAAAAAAAGGGGAAAAAAAAAAAAAAAGAAATTGAATATCTAAATTTTGTGTCCAAATATAAAGTGTTACAGGAGGAAAATTAATGATTAAGAAGCCATCCTTAAGACACAAATGCTAGCATTAGTTTTAATTTATAGTTTTGATAACAACTCAGAGAAAAATTAAGAGAAGAAACAATAATTATCCCTCAAACACTGACATTCCATTTTACAACATACAAGAAGAAATATTCAGCATTTTCTAGGATGAAACAGAACAAAATCACAACTGTAAACTGTTTATGAAAAAAAATCTTATTTTGAAATCCATGCAGAAAACATGAATTGATCAGTTACCTTAACAAGATGGGCGATTCTTGCTGGAGACTGGAAGACAATCCATTCATCTACAGCAATAGTATCTTGATCTTTATCCTTCTGAATGGAAATATCACCTCCAAAGAATAACAGACAGTAGGGAGACACCTCTGTGCAATCATATAAATATATCTGCAATAAGATCAGAAAATAAATTTACTGTTTAGTCCTTACAACAAGAAAACAACCAGCTCTGCTAGGTTTTTGTTCTCACGCATAATCAGGTGCCAGAAAGCTGAAAAGCATTGGGACTGTTACCTTTCCATCAATGTTACAGTCACTGTTTTAACCCAAGTTGAAAATAATTTAGGTAAGAATGTAACAAGAAAACAAATTCACTTTGTATTTTTTGTGGAGGGGAATCCTTATCTACATGAATACTGAACATAAAAAAAATTACCTTATATTTAAATTCTTAATAAATTTTTGTTGTTAATTTGAGTTCTGGAACACATGATGAAAATATACAATATTTCTCAGTAAAGAATTCAGAGCACTGCCTTTAAAAATGTCAGTCCAAACTGACATTTAAAATGTACATTGATCATATGTCAACAAAATGTTCTGTTGGGTTGGTGCTTAGGAAGAGTTTCCCATAATTACTATACAGCATGAGCCCTTTCTAGCATCCAAAAAAAGATCACCCTGCCAGAAGTTCAGCTATAGAAACCAAATCAGTAATGTGGTTAATTCAACAGGGTAAAAGATTAGGGCTGACGTACACATGATTAGGAAAGAGGTTTTCCAAGGAGAAAATAATTATTTATCTCACATCACATTTGGTTGGAAATTTTAAAGAGATCCTAAGTCTAACATATAATAATAAAATGTAGCACATCATGGACAGGCGTGTCTAGAACAACCTCCAAGTTTACTTACGCTGCTTGTTCTCATCTTCAGGTGGTAGATCAGCCAGTTATAATGGAACTCTGACTCTTCAACATTTACAGATTTAGGATGAATGTTAACTGTTCCATCAGTTTTGGTGCAAACTTTCACCCTTAAAAAAAGGGGTAGGAGGGAGGAGTTTGGAATTAGATAGAACTTGTCAAAAAAAGTGCTTTTAAATGGGGACTTTCTCCCTTTCCTACCTTTTAACTTAGGGAAAGCCCAAAGAGCTTTTTAAAGACTTCATTACAAGTATCTGCATTTTCCCATATCCATATAGCAAGGGGTGTGCCTAGTACAAAATGAGCGCTTATCTATATGAGTAATGGGTACAACAGATCAACTTTCCAGAAAACACCAAAGTAACCAATAACTTTCAACATTGCTAGCGACCTCTCCACTTACAACCACAATTACTCAAATCACTCATTACATTTTTTAAAGCTAACTGAAGTCCATGTAATTTATTGGAAAATTAAATGTTATTTAAAATCAATGCCTATTAACACACACCACAAAGCCAAGCTTGAATTCAAACTAAAAGTTTGCTTTATTCCTCCTGAACAATAATAGAAAAAGAATAAATTCTAAATTCAATGTTATTATTTATGACAGGAAATTTCTAATAGAAATCAACAAGGAAATTCTCCTTAAGCAATATTCCAATGCGTAGTCAGTTCTCACAATTTTTATAGGAAATAATTTTAGATGGATTCACAAATTCTCCCAAAAATCATCACCAATCTCCTTTTAATTATTTGTAAGAAATGTAAAACTTTAATATATGCCTCTGTCTACAATTACTGAATAGAAAAACTTTAAACCAATTCAACTAAGTTATTACATTTTCTTTTCCTCCAACTTTTACAGGAAATACTTAATTTTAGATGGATTAACAAATTCTTTCAAAACTCACTAATCTCCTTTTAATTATTTGTAGGAAATGTAAAACTTTAATATGTGCTTCTGTCTATAACTACTGAATAGGAAAAACTTTGAAACAATTCAATGATTACATTTTCTTTACCTCCTTTTGGGATCCATTTTTGCTTTGCCTCCAAAACTGATTTACAAAAATTTTTTTCAATTCATATTAATGAGCTATACTTATAGAACTAAGTGAACTTCCATACTAAAGAAGAAAAATATGACTAATCAACAGATCATTTATAGATGCAACAGGAAATCTTTGTAGTCATACCCATATACATGCTTCTCTGATATACTAGGAACTTAGAACATTTCAATCCAAACATGAAAAGACACTGACATCTTTACTCAGGAGTTAAGAAGTAGCAGAATGCCCCCTATTATTACTGAGGTGCATTAATATATACTCTAATGAGCTTGCCCTCTCTGGAAAATTCCAAGAAATGGAGGAGGGAATTCATTTCCCCCCCCCTTTTTCTTTTTCTAAAGAAGCCCTTGAGTGGACTCCTAGGTAGCAAGAAAAGGAAATACTCAAAAAAGCTACCAAATGAGAACCTGAAATATGTTATGAACAAATTAGGATGTAGACGGTCTGTCCACAAAAAAACTAAAGATAAATTGTATTCTCTGTGAACTAGGTTGCAGTTTTAGATAGTTGGGGTAAGGCATAGTCAGAAAAATAAGTGGTAGCAAAAATCAACCCATAGCATAATAAACCTTTTTTGGGGGGGGAGGGAGGAGGGAAAAAGCAAAAGAGGATTAAAAGGCCTTAATCTTAAAATACTTACATTTTCCTTTTTTTACTAAAACTTGGCCGTATTTTAGCAACTTTGGGATATAAGCCAGCGCAGATAACCGCTTTGATTATCTTTTCATTATCTATAATAAACAAACAATACAGATAAATGGGATATAGATGAAAATATTGCTGAGCTATTATAGGTTTTGTCTTTAGACTTACCCGAATTAATATTTGATTTGGGATCTTTTGGGTTCTTGCTGCTCACAAATCCAGCAGCAAGAAGGTGCTCGGCAAACTGTCCCTTCATGTTGTGCAGCATCTGGGAGGCGTGGCAGCAAGAAATGGAAGGAGCAGAATAACTTTCAAGCACATGAGTAATCAATTAAAAGCAGTGCTGGCTGAGATTTGAATAGGGCCTGGCACATTGCAGGTATTAAATAAATCTTTGCTGAGTCTGATGCACAAGAAAGGCTAAACCAGACAGCCCAGTGGCCACAGGAATAGGCTTTTCTTTCCCAGCTGTGATTATTGAAATTTCTATTCCCATTTCTTTGAAGTTATAGGCAACGGAATGTTCCCAAACCCACCTTTGAATCATCTCAAAAGCAATATGAGGTAGTAGTAGGCCCAGCCTTGCTAGAATCCTGGCCCAAGTTACAAACTACAACTTGAAGCTTAAAACTCAGGAATTTTTCCAGGAACGCTGGGCAGGAGGGAAGCACTGGGTCCCTTCCTATTAAACTGGAATGCTACACAACATTTCTTACAAAAATATTGCCAAAAATGGAAGTTCTTCTATGACTGTAAACTTACTATAGTACCATCAACTCACTGATGTAAACAATTATTAACAGGTTGGGCACTAAGAGAGACATAGACAAATTTCAACAAGATCTAGACCCTATCCTTAGAGTACTCAGGTTGAGATACTTCACTATATACATCAAGCTCCTCTCTAGAGAAACCACATACAGTGTTTCAATGGCAGATGAGAGAAGAATCCCTTCCAGATGGGAGGATTTAGAGAGGCAGGGAGCAGTGATGTGAGGGAAGGTGGGATTCTGGGTAGGAAGCAACATGGGCAAAAGCACAGGTTCTAAGGGGAATTCAGGAGAGAGTGTCTATGGCCTATAACAAGCACCTGAGTACAATTATTTACATTATATCATTTCTCAATTCTTAGTAACTAACTTAGAAACTCACTTTGAGGGTAAAGCCCACCCAATCTGGGGTGTATTTTCCCTATACTGTGCTCTGTATACGATCAAAATCTTGCTACTCTGAAAGTTGAAGGCTTTAGAAACCCCTACGTTACTAAAGATCAATTTATAAAACCAAGAAATTAAGGGCACTTGAAAAGGCTTGTTCATTCACAAAAGAAGACCTGTGGGACTCCACTCCATGATGATTCTAAGTGCTGCATGTTAAATGGCAAATTAGAAAATTGATGTAAGTTCTCGGGACAATGGACATCGAGACTAGGAGCTGAAATAGGCCTCAATACCTGCAGTGTGTTTGAAGAGAGGAAATACTCCCAGCAATAGTCCTTTTCAAACCGGAAACCACGTCTTCTTGCCTCTTCCCATCCCTGAGAAGAGGGAAAAAAAGGGGATGGGGAAGAAGGATCCAGAGCATTGTATAATTTCAAAGAGGTACAGTGGTTTAATTCCAACTCAGAGACAGTCTAAGGCACTGCTGTGAATAATATACCACAAAAGCATCTTTCTTTAGATAAAGATCATTCAACATGAACCATACTTCAATAAATGAGGGTTCACTCTTACAGAAACCATTAAGAGAATAAAGTTAATAAGTGATTGGTAATTGGCAGACGCCAGTTTCAAATAGTAGAGGTGTTCCAACAGGCTTCAATTCTGGGAAAGATTCACAATGTTCCTCAAATAACAGGATTACAGGCCAAAAATTTAAAAATAAAAGGGACCTGGTCCAAGTGTTCATTTCATAAGTAAAGAAACCAAGGGTTTGAGAGGTTTAATGGCTTTCCAAGGTCAATGATAGATTTTGGTAACTTAAGAATAGGGGCTTTTGTAACATAAGGGCATAAGTAGCTTTTTGCACAGGGTTTTACCTCGAAAGCATTCACGACTGTCAAGTGGTCACTTTTTGTGTTCTTTGACAATTCTTTCCTCCTGGCATCGGCCAATTTTTCTTTGCCCTAAAACCACAAAAAGGAGATGGAGCCTGCTTTTACAGTTCAGCTGCCCAAGAGCTGATGGAAAGCCCTCTTCTCTGGGCATAGAAGTCATGTGTCAGTGAAGGTGATCACACATTCTGGATGAAAGTTCTTACCAGTGGAATGACAAAGGGATCTTTGAAGCTGAGACTAGCTGCAATAGTAAGGACTGGGTCTAAGCAGCAGAAAAGGGCTCCAAAGAGAATCATTTTCCCAATATGTGGCTCAACTGGCAATCGTGCTAAATGAACGCCAAGAGGGGTCAATTCTTCTTGCTTATCCAAAGCATTCTGTTTAGAGGAAAAAAAAAAAAAAAAAGGCAAAAACAAACTTTAAAGCAGTCATTACACAATAAACTATTTGGAATTCAAATATACACATATCTCTAGAGGTAACCAACTTATTCCTGATTTTTCCTCCAAATGCATTGGATCAATATGACTTTAATCTCAAAGAGTTCCTTCTCTGGGGTGATAAATCCTATTTTGGTGGGGCAATACAAATTTATTAAAACCACCTGAAAACACCCCCAAATACCACCAAGTCCACAATCTGGATCTCACCCAAATTAGGAGCAAACTAAATTACTCCAGGCAAAGTCAACTTGACAAATTCATGATACATCGCTCAGCAGAAGAATCATGCTGTGAGCCAATAAGGCTCTAGTACTTTCTATAATTTTAGATTTATATAAGAATTTCACATTTTGAAAATTGTTGAACAAAATTTAAAAAATAATTTAATAAGGATAAGTCTGGAATTTTCATACATAAATGAGATACAAAATATGGAAAGGAAAAAAACCTAAACTTAAAGTAGTTTTTAACATATCACTGTCTATTACTGACATTTAAGTTATGATTACCAAATGAATCAAATGTTTCTATTATATGACAAAAATTAAAGCAAGAAAATGCTGTTTAAGTATCAAATTTACCAATTCCATTAGATGATTTATAGACAGTAAAACGGCATCATGAGATGGTGGGTCCATTAACCTGCTTAGGAAATAAGCAATTCCGCCTAATCTTAAAATCTAGGGAAAAGAACAAATTATTACATTATTAAAAATAGATAAAACATTAAGAAAAATGCTAAAATTAAGCTAGATTTTAAAGATCTCATAAATCTTGGAAAATTAACTGGAAATACATACAAGTTTACTGTCTATTTTTAAATAAAATAATTTACAATGACTAAATATGGTAAAAGGACATGTAAGTACTCAAAAAAAAAGGTACTGAAAATATGAATTAATAAATACTCAGGAAGAAATATAAGATTACTTTATTGACACTGGATTAGGAAATATTTATGACTGACTTCTCCAACCTACAATGATGTGTCTAAGAAATTGTTTTTTATTAAGATGCAGGCATACAGTGGTATTTTTTGTTTCAGATATATTTAGAAATAGGATAAGTAAATGACTTCCTTTTTAATTTCAGAACAAAAATTATTACCCTTTAAGAAAACAAACCATTCCATATGAGACTTTTACCTTTATTTGTAAACACAGTTCTTCTAATGGTGTTCTCAAAATTTCTGGTAACTGATAGTCGTCCAGAAGGCTGGCTCGAAGACCATTATACAGATGATAGCAGTGACCTGGTTGAACTCTAAAAAGAGATTTGAAAAAGAAAACTATAGAACAATATTTCCTTAGAAATGTGTAATAAGTAGAGAGAGCTCTTTGGAGATAGCAGATGCCATTCTCCTGACCACATTAGTTTCCCAGGATCACAAAGGGCCCTTTCCCAGTTCTGGCTCACCTCCATGTTCCATGTCTCTGCTACCATTGTTTGAAAGGGCCCTGCCTTCTCCACCTCCCATTCATAAACACACACACACACACACACACACACACACACACACACACACACACGCACGCATGCACAAAATCTGAGATGGAATGAATATCTGTTTAACTGACCTATAATGCAATATACTAATACTGAATCAAAAGCAATAATTTTGTGGCAGAAAACATATATACATATTCATACACTCATGTACCCATCTCACACACTCACAGACTTAAAAATAAGCCTCTTGAAAATCAATGCACTGATGGTTTATGCAAGACTTATACACTATTCAATCGTAAAGCAGTGAGGAACTTTCTCTGATTTCTAACACATCTATTCCCTTCTTGTTCCCTGAGCTCGGCTCTGCTAAAAGGTCTCTGGCAGAAGTGGGGTTCCTGGCTGGCCATGCTGTCCTGTGAGGTCCCATCTACCTCCTAGCTTCTGAAATTCCCAAGTGATTGGATTGCCATTAGCTTCCAAAGCAGCTATGAGTTTCTGAAGACACAGTAAGATTACAGCATACAACCACAAGGCCTTGAAACTTGACCCAATCTCTCCCATCCTGTTGTTATTGTTTGGTTCTTGTTTTGAAATTTTGAAAGATAAGTGATTTCTCATTCAAATGCAGGATTCCTGAGATGATAAAACCATGCCTCAACATAAACAGTCTATGATTTCTAATTAACATATATGTATATAAAAATCAGCTCTTTTTGGAAAAAAATAGTGCATTCTGTTAATCCCCATAATCAAAATGATAAATTGTCATGTGATTTAAATTATTCAATTGAATAAAAATTAACCTGATTTGATTCCATTGAGCTTTGTTAAGTAAGGGTTTATTATTATTTATAAAGTCCTGTGTTTGGACTAAGGAAAGAAAAGTGCCTATTCTTAAGGAGTTTATAATCCACTGTAGGGAGAACAGAAGATGCAAAGTTTAATAAAAGGAAAATTATAAAAGGAACAGAAAGACTTTGTTTTCCAGAAAAAGCTAAAAAGGAAGAGCACGATTTTAATGGTGATATCAGTGAAGACTATATGGAAGAAGAAAAAAATCTTGAAGGAAAATGTAGCCACTTTAGAGCCAGAACCAGAACCAAATTTGGCAAGAAGAGCCCCTGGCCATGGAGTTCTCTGTCCTGGTTTGTGCTGAAAGCACAACCATGCTGATTTCTGCATGTTTCTAAACTAGATTAGGATGGAGTTTAGGCATTTCTCCGAGTTCTTGTTCCTACTGTAACACAGGGCTTGAGGAGATGTGAGGGCTGACTTTTTGCAAAAATGAAATATTCAAATCTTATCTATTTCTGATAGAAATTCAGACTAGTCTTGTAGTGCTGATAATCTGGGTAAAACTTTAAAAGTGACAGGGTCTCTATTGTAGCTATCAGGCAATATAATCCAATTCCTTTTTATAGCTACAAAATCACAATGTTCACAACTCTCTTTGAAGGGTGTGGAGATTCTGATATCATGTGGGCCTCTATAAAAACAGGCTCTGGTTTTGTCAGAACCATATCACTCACAAAAAATGCCACGTAAGAGTAATATTTACGCCCCAAATCACCACTAAACACTACGTTTTCATGATTTGTTAATTTAGTGCAAGACAATAACATGCCATCTTGTATCTTAAGTTACTATAGGCCCATTATTTTTATGGAGTACTTTTTTCATGGCAAATATACTAGAGTGTTTTGCTATTTCCTTCTCTAGTTCGTATGACAGATGGGGAATCAGATGGGGAATCTGAGGTAAAACAGGGTTAAGAGACTTACCCAAGATCACACAGCCAGTGAGTATCTAAGGGTGGATTTGAACCAGAAAGACTCATCTTCCTGACATTAGGCCTAGTACTCTATCCATGGAGTCCCCTAGATGCCCAGACCCATTATTAGCATCTTTAAAAAAATTTTTTTTGTGGTGTTAGGTTTTCCAGAAGTATTCAGACTCTTGCCTCACCACAGAAGGATCAAGTCTCTCTACCTTCTAGTGAATTAAGCACTGAAACCTATCCCTTCTTAAAAAGTATTAGATAATGACTTTTTCCATTTTGCATCTACATGAGCAACATACTATTAAGGAGGAAAGACGTAAACTCACTCACTGTATCCTTATGGATGATCCTAGCAACTAATAATAGAAGGTGAAAGCCTAAAAAGATGGAATCATGTAAACACCTAAAGAAAACAATTAAATATCATTTTCAGGGAATTAAGTTAATTAGTTAGATACAGAGCATTATTAGAAGAGCACTGAGTTTCAAAGATGAGCTTTTGAGGTATCATGCAGCTTGAAGTCTAAGATCACTTACTGCAAAATTAACATCAGCCAATCTCGCTTATTTAATTCTGGCCCACTTTATTCTTTATCTTGTCCAAAAGATACACATTAATTTCAAAGGATAGCCATATAAATATGTTATAATTTGGTGATAGCACTTTGCAGATGTCATCTGGCTACAAATTCTGCATTATCACCTTCTCAGAAGAATTTAAAATCCAGACAATCCCCATAAGGACTAACTATGATCCTTGTGCAAGAAATGTAAAGAATATTCTCAAGAACATAAATGATTGGAAAAGAAATGAGCTAGTTAGTCATGTAACAAGAATAAAAGTAACATCTGAGAGGCTCAAGGGGATTTTTCGGTGCTAGAAATAACAGTAAAAGCAAGAAAGCTTTTTCACAGCATAGGTAGTTATTCTATTAAAGAATGAGAGGAAAATATAGATAAGAATTACATATGTTGAGAAATCACGAAGGAATTATAACTAACATCAGTAGAGAGCAGGGAATCTATATAGCTGAAATCACAGATCTTTCAAAACAAATTATTACCATAGGAAGAACTGCAATGAAAAATCTCATAAAAACTGGGAAATGATCAACAAATTTAAACAAAGGGATAATTTCAAATAATTAGTTAAAACAATTTTTCCCATGAAAAAAGCTTTGACAAGTTACATGGAATTGAAAGGTCATCACCCAAGTCAAGAATTCAAATAATTTATTGAATATCAACAAGCAGGCAATGGACCCTGCAAACAAAATACCAAAATGATAGTAAAAGGGTTTGTGATTACAGTCTGTCTTACCTCCCAGCACGTCCTTTCCTCTGCTTGGCATTTGCCTTACTAACCCACTCTGCTGCCATTGTACTGATGTTATTCTGGGTGTCAAAATGGGTTTCTTTTATTTTTCCACCATCAATCACATGAACGACATCATCTATGGTGATACTGTTAGAGGTGAAAGTGGAAAACACTAAGTCAATTATTTATTCAAAAATTGTAAAACATACAAAGAAATAATTTCTTAATGGCACTGGACCAAACTCATTTCCAGCTGCTCAATTTCCTCAGATAGGCACGTCAGCACTATTTTCATTCACACTTGCTGACCACCAAACTTTTTAGCTGATCTATCACCATCTTTGGTTGCAGATATCTGTGAGATCCCCCACATTGTCACACTTGATATGAAGGCTATTTCAGTCACTTTAGTGACTTACACTTAGTGTGTAAGAAAGATATAATAATGAAGCAAAAAAGTTTAAAGTAGTTTACAACTCACGCAAGGAAATATTTGGGACTTTACCTAGTTTCTGCAATATTCGTAGCAATGACTATTTTCCGAACACCAGGCGGGGTCCTTTTAAATACCTGTAAGAATACATACATCAAAATTCTAAGAAATATTTATTTTAAAAACACAGTATTCTTGCAATCAGACTACTTTTTACTCTCATAAGAGCCAAAGATTTTTGTATTGTGTTTATATGAAATATTTTTAGATGTCTTCTTTAAAGTGACGATTGAAGAGATATATTTTTTAATGACTACAATTTCTCAATGGTGCTGCAACAGCCACAGACTTTTAGATGAGGAAAGGGTCTATAGGCTGGGCCAAAATCACCCAGTGTGTCTCCAGATTCCAAGTCCAGTGTACTTTCTATCATCCAATATGGCTTCTTCATATCACAAACAAAATTAAACAAATGATACAGTCTTTTCTTTCACATTTAATGCCTAAGGAAGTATGTCCCTGAACTTGACAAAACATCTCCTAAATCCATGGATTTGCCAGGAGTTTTGAAATGTCCTTTCACTCCATTCAGATTATTTACCTTTCTTTAAGGCCGAGTTCAGATGCTCCCTCAACCACATATACTAGTTTTCATGATTCTCTCAATCTGGTTGTGAGTTCAAGGTTTAGCTTTGTGGGTGGTAGCAGTGGGACTTTAAGAAATGTCTTTTTTATTTTTTATTTTTTGGCCTCAGTTTTCCTCTTTGCCAATGGGAGCTGTACTAGATGATCTCTAAAGTCTTTCCTAGTTCAAAATTCCATGAACCAGTGACTAAAATGCCAGTTAAAGTGTTCTTTTCATCATGCTAGCCTGCCTCCCCAAGGAAGGAAGATATATATAGATAGATAGATAGATATTTTCAATTAACAAGCATTTAATTAAATGCTTACTCCATGCCAGGCATTGGGCTAAATCCTGAGGATACAAGCAAAGGCAAACATAACAAGCTGTCTATAAAGTAAATGTCAACTTTTATTGTAAAATGGGAATCAAGTCCCATCTACCTGATGAGCAGATTACATCTGGCAAAACTCCAAGGATCCTGCCCACAAAATATTCCACTTTCTCAAATGAGATCCCTCCTACAAGCCCTAGTACCGATTATACCTATAAGACACAAGAGTAGAAGCTGTCAGGAAATGGGTCTGAGCCTAAGGAGAGAAATCTTTGCTACTTCTCAATAAAGTTAAATGTAGTAAAGGTACACTAACCCAGCCACTCTCTCCTCATTCTTTTATCTTAGCCTTATAGACAAATATGTAACTATCAAATCAAGACAAGAATATACTATTTTTAGAAGCACTATATTCCCTGCAAGTAAGGGACTTGTATCAGGCTGTGCCCAATTAGACACGCTTCAAACACATATTAATGATAAATCAGGAGACTGAAAATGTTTTACCTCTAAGTCAATAATGCTTATTTATCAAATTTATCAGCTACTTTAAAATCATGATTTCACACACTGAGATGCCATATATCCTTATAATTCCAGGCAGATTAAATTTACGTTTTCTTTTCTTAAATCTAAGGAATTCAAACCTGTAATAGTAACTGTGATTTGACACTTGTTTTTATTAGAAAAATCCCTTAAATCTAGTCTCAGCAATAGAGGAAGATTATTCGGTTATACCTAAAATGTGTGACACCATGACCAGTTCACAAAGATTCACATTTGTCAGATTATCTGACTCCATATTGTGTTTCAAACTCTATATGATCCAAGAAGTACTAAAGGTGTAAGAGGACAGACAATAAAGAAATCTGACAACATACCTGTGTCTGGTTAACAGTAGGCATCAATGAGTGCAAAGGTATTATAATGAACCTATCTGAAAATTAAAGAGTAAAAATATGCATTAGGAAAATGCTCACACAGAAATTCGATCTGACATTTCAGAAACAGTGACCCTTTTCAAAAGGTTCAGTCATAAGCATGCATGACTATATTCTGGATTTGTGGAATATAACCTTGTAAATAACATTTCCACTGTCTGAAACCGTCATAAACAATGAGTGTCATCAAAGAAATATTAAAATAAAAGAATTTATGCCAAGATTGGAATATCCAATTTTTAAAGACTCCGTCTGCTGTACAAAAATCACATCCATATAAGGAAGTACAATGATACATCGTATATTTTTTTCTATAATGACAAAAAACTAAAAGAATGAAGAATCCACATTTTAATAACCTAAATGTAATTCTAAATAGCAAAATAGCTGATATTTATATAGTATTTGAAGGTCTGAATTTTCTTATTTGAAAGAACAATTCTCAGTAGAGAGTATCTCTACTGTTTTAATTATATGTTGACCAAATTAGAGTATGTGAATATATTCACATCATTTGTTCAGTCATCTCCTGCAAAAACCTCTTGGAAACAGGTAGTACTGATCAAATCCTATTATAGAAAGCTACAAGGAAAAGTATCTTTTAAAGTTTAACTCAATTTTATATCATTAAAAATAAGAAACTCTACACAAGCCATAGAATAATATGGTCTGACACATGGGCACCTACCTCTCTAGGCTAAAACACAAAGCAGAGCTGATGCTGTCTCTCTGATTACTAGCAGATGAGAAAAAGTCACTCTCAACTTAAAAAGACAGCGCATGTCAATCTTAACCTTTCTTCCAACAAGGTTATAAAATTTTGTGGGTTATTTAACTGTGGATGTCTCCAGCCTATCTTTTTGATGCAAACAGTAAAAGACATTGCCACCATCATGCAACAAGATGGTCCTTTTAGATATACAAAAGCCTCTTATGTAGAGCAAGACCACTTCAACTATTTAGTACCCACCAAATACCTTGGAGTATTTGACTCCACCGTGAATGTACAAGTGAATGGAAAAGCCTCCAAGAGTAAATGACACAGAGAATGCTTGCAGGAAGTTGCAAAAATGCCATTAGCAATCCTAGTTCAAGGATACAAAAGGACAGAGTCTCCCCTATGGAACATGGACTCTCTTCACTCGCCAGAGTCAATCATAGCCTCTCCAAGGTCTCCCACAACTCTGAGACAATGACTGCATGGCAAAGAGTCTGATGTCATCCCTGAATGTTACCAAGAAAGAATGAATGAATTCTTGCTGGAAAAATTGAAAGAATCTGCCAATGGGAATGAAAATGATTTTATTTAAGAAAAAATGTGGCCCCTTTTGTCTGTCTGAAATCTCGAATCTATCTGCAGAAAAGGCCAACCTGTTACACTTCAGGTCTTTATGCAATCACATACACAATGACGTCTAGAACAAGTAGCAAAAGGAAAGCAGAGTACAAAGAGAGTATTTATGAAAATGTTTCCAAGGACACTCTTGTCTGTCTGAAATCTTCTGAAAGATTAACCTGTTACACTGTTTAGGTTTTTATGTAATCACATACACAGTGAAGTCTAGAACAAGTGGCAGAAAGAAAGCAAAGAGTACAAAGACAGTATTTATGAAAATGTTTCCAAGGACACTCTCTGAAGAGGAAGCCACATTCCTGGGCCTCCCAGGCCTTTATGATGATGATGAACCATCAAGCAAATTATCAAGGATGTTCTGCAAACTCTTTAAAAACAGAAGTAAAGTTTTATAAAGATTTTTGAGGGGAAATAAAAAGACTAAAACAATAGTCTTGATGCTTTTCCTGTAAGTTTTCCCTAAGATTTGAGCCACATAAAGTACCATATTTACAAAATGACCTAATAAATCACTTTCAGCTTTTTTTCATAGGTCTAAAAAATGTTTCAAGAATATTCTTGAAGTGGTTTCTTAAAAACAAAATGATCTCATAATTCTTTAAAAAACATAGACCCATACAATTCTGACTTTGGTATATGAGCCACCATCTACAGCTTCCCTGTATCAAGACTATAAAAGCCTCAAAGTCATCACTCATTGTCTCTCAGAAAGATAGGTAACACATTCACTGCTTTTCTACCACAAAGGACAATTCTTCCATCCCATTCTTTTTCCAGAAGTGTGAAATTTCCAGTTAAGTGAGTGATGTCAATATGCTACTCACATATTATTCTCTGCAAGCTCTAATACAACAAAAATATAATACCTGATTTAAACATGACTTGTGACATCAAGAGGTCATGCAAAGTGCTGATGTTGTCCCAGCCTGGGAGGAATACCAAGATCGCACCATCCTGCAGACAAAGGGTCAAATTAATTACAAAAGGGACAAAAAAACAAACACCACACTTAGATTACTACATGTTCTCATGGCAATATAAGGCTCTTAAGGATAAGAGCTTAATGTTTCCTGACTGTGAAGAGATCACAGTTGAGATTTCTTTGTTTTTTACTAACAAGTCACCACCTTCCAGTATCACAAATAAAAAAAGGGCTGGACACTTCTTGAGTTCTCCTGCTGCTGAAATCAGGGAAAACTCTTCAGAGTTCTAAGTGATCTAAGCTGTATTTCTATTGAGGAAAGTGATCTTTTCCCCCTTCCCTCTACCTCCCAAGTCTCTGGGAGCTTTACACACAAGAGCAACTTAGGCAATTATATTTTCCCTTGGACTACATCCAAACAACTCTCCAAATTTTGGCATCATTTCTTCCTGAGCTTTCTTTACCCTCAAGTGACTATACTATGCTTCCTTCCCTCTTTCCTGGACTGTGCTAAACTCATCCTTTAGATCAGCTCCTTTTTTTTTTTTCTTTCTGAGGCTGGGGTTAAGTGACTTGCACAGGGTCACACAGCTAGGAAATGTCAAGTGTCTGAGACCAGATTTGAACTCGGGTCCTCCTGAATTCAAGGCTGGTGCTCTATCCACTGTACCACCTAGCTGCCCCTAGATCAGCTCTTAATGGAAACTAACACATCAGGGAGTGATGAAGTATGATTTTCCTAATTTGTCTACAAATTCTTCCTAATGAGATAGAATTTTTACATTTAGTAACACCTGAAATCAAGCAATTAAAAAATTTTCTCTACAACTATGACTTTCTGGTAATTAATTTTCTCTCTTATACATAACACAAGTATTACTTCCAGAAATATGAATTTCCAAAGGATAGTTATAAGAGAAAAGTTAGAGTGAAATTGTAAAAACAGGGCTGCTAATGAAAGTTCTCTACATATCTTTTAAGATACACAAAATATTACAAAAACGAATGTTGAAAACTATCTTTACATGTATGAGAAAAGAAATACTAATAAGGAAAAAAAAACTTCATGTACATTATCACTAGTTTTTAAATACTTCTTTAAGGAAGAAGAAAAAAAAATTTATATTTTACAATGGGAGAAAATTAAGCCAGTAAGAAGTGACTTTACAATGTTCAGCTGCCCATAAATCAATTCATTCCTGCAGAAGAGCAGATGAAGCTTGTACTTCCTAGAAGCACAGCATATGGTCTTGTGCCCCCATTATCAGTTCTTCTAATTTACTTATTCCCCTTTCCTGTAATGCATCCCTTTCACACACAAAATAAATTAATTAAAGCAGTCTTTACAGCTAACACTATAATCTTGCCACCTGAATATAATAAAATGATTAGCTGAAAACTCCAATTAACCAAACTTTTCTTCCTGCCCACAAATTTAGGAGAAAGGAGCAACTGGGGAGAAAAAAACAAAAAAGAAACAAAAAGAGAGAAATCAAAGAGGTTCATTGAAGCAGCTTAAAAAACACATCTAGTTCAGAGGGAAACACAAGCAAGACAGCTCTAGAAGTAACACTGAATTTTATCATTTACAAGATCAAGTTATACCACACACACACACACTACACACCACACACACACTTAGATTCATGTAAAATCCTACTTTTTTATACATAAATGTCTTCTTCCCTTCCCCCCATTCTATTCTTCCTTCTCCTCCCCTCTTTTGCTCCTTGTATTGTTAGTGAACAAGGTACCTGGATAACCAAACTGAGCTACCAGGAATTTCTTTTTCTTTCTTTCGTTTTTTTTTTTTTTTTTTTTTTTTTTGCTGAAACAATTGGGGTTAAGTGACTTGCCCAGGGTTAAACAGCTAGGAAGTGGTAAGTGTATGAGGCCAGATTTGAACTTAAGTCTTCCTGACTTCAGGGCTGTTGCTTTATCCACTGCACCACTAAGTTGTCCCCAAGAATTTAAAAAAAAAAAAAAAAAAAAAAAAAAAAAAAAAAATCAAAAGACCAACCCATTTTCCTTAGTGTACAATTAGCTCAACCCCCTAGATCGTACACATTATACAATGAAAATCAATGAACAACATATACAGAGTAGTTACCTTATAAGTATTTATAAAAACTAACATTGATTTTATAAGTATTTTAATATTTAAGCATATAGAATGACATATCCTTTCCAGGACACTTTAAAAGTATTTACTTTATAAGTATTTGTAAAAACCAATATTAATTCATGCAAAACATTCTCATGTAATATTCAATCATTTCTGGTATACTTACTAAGCCATAAAAAAAAGGGTTGTCATGTGTGCGTGTGGGTGTGTGAGGGTGTATTAGAAGGCTCTTCAACATATTTCAGATGGCTCTTCGGTAGAAGCAGTACCATCACTAACAAGGCCTCCCCTGAAGTCCAACTCAGAAGTTGCCCCATGATTCTTAAAGGCCATGGCCAAGGTACTGTTAGGCCTGACAGATCCTGCCCCAAAGCAGGAAAGGGCCAACAGGACAGATAGGAGTCTATTCTATAAAAGTTAGCCTGCTTAGATGTGGAGAAACTCATCCCCCCAAGGGTGACATGGCTGTATTGTTAATAACGAAGGGCATATACAGAACCCTAAAATCATGGATCTGAATGATCACAGAACTCTTCCCCACAAAGAGTTTTCTGTTAACCTAGCAATTTCTTATTCATCAATCAAGAGGTTTGCACTAGATAATCTCTAAGCATTAACAGCACTAGCACAAAGGTTACTCTACCAAAAAGGTTCTCATACAGATGACTCTTGAGCAGATGGGGCTAAGCTTCTGCTAGGAGAATTTCTCATTCTGAGAAGACAGCTTCAGAAGAAGAGCTTGACTTTTAACTCTGCTGTCCTTACCTCTTCCTTATGTCCAAAGTGACTTTTTTCCCCATCCCTCCCTCCCCAATCCCCTCAAACCATCCTGTAACCAAGAGTCATGGTCAGAACAGCACTGCCCATTTGTCCTGGAAAGGGCTTAAAGCCCAGTTAATCAGTTATTCCACCCTAGCTAACTTTCCAGACCCAAGTGCTCCTGCTTGATCACTACTTTCCTTTTTATACAGTTTCTGCATACAGTTTCTTCCTATTAAATTAAAGCCCTTGAGAGTAGAATAGTCTTTGCTTTTGTATTTGTTAAAGGGCAGGTCAATTCTCTGAGAGCCTTCACAGCTGTGGATCATAGCTTCTGAAGGAGTTGCAGGGCAGCCTTTGCTGACACAGGTGACTGGGAATGAGATAAATTGGAGGCAGAGGGAAGAGGAGAGAAGTCCGAGAATTCAATGGCTTCTCAGTGTCCTTGTATCATCCTCTTACATGAGGAGATCCATTCTGCAGGTCTGGGTTGGATCTCCAGCAGACCTGTCAGATGGCTCCCATGTCACAACAGTATTGGTAACGTCAATGTTCCATACAATACAGGCATTTAAGAAATGTTTCTTCAACCATTCACTCATAAAATCTCACAAGAAATTTACCACATTTTAAATTTGCAATAATTTGGAAGGAGCCAGCTTGAAGTTACCAATTTCTGCAGAGTCTGCTAAACAAGAGCCATTCAAATAAGATTAAAAGAAAAAAATGCTTAAACTACTTAAAAAATTCAAGTTTCCTGGATCATAATCACAAAAACATCTAATGTACAGATCACCTTCACTCACTTATTCTTGTATTTCTGACATCACAGTGCAGAGGTTACCTGACATCCAACACTCTGCCAGCAGCAGATCTCACCATACTGCCACATTCTCTCAGTTACACCAGAATCACATACACATTCTACTAGTCTCTCTTTCCCCTCCCCTAACTCCCCTGGGGACTCCATGGTGTTCTTGTCCATGGTGCCTTCCTCCATCAGAATGAAAATTCCCAGAGGACAGATAGTCTTTTTTTTTATTTGTGTCTATTTTCAGCAATTAATACAATACCCAGCATACAGTATGTACTGAATAGATGTTATATCTACATAAATCTCTTGGAATATTGAAACAATATGTGACTAAAAGAAATATTTTAGAGAGAAGAAAGCAAAACCAAAAGAATAAACTTCACAGTGCTACAATAACTAAATACATGACAAAGCAATGATTCAGACACAACATGAGAATCAGTGCTGGCTCCAGAATACCGAGGTTAAACTAGATGGCAAACTGATAAAAGTGTAAAAAGTTCGGTTACAATCACTATTACAATTTTTTTTTTCTTAATTTTAAAGGGAAGCTACTATGAGAATCACTTATTGGAAAACAAATGTCAAAACAAAATATATTGGTAATATTTAAAAATAATGATGATATGCTGAGCAAAAGTTTGTTTATCTCTTCATTAAAGTAGGTATCTGTCATACTCTATTAGTAAAAACTTTGGAAAGCCCAGTTCTAATTGCATACTTAAAATCATTAATATTCTAGGTTTCTAAAAATACTTTTCATTTATTTGAACACATCTTCAATTTCCAAAGTCTATATTACTGATGTTTTCCATTTTTAAGGAAACATGCTTGGATTACAAAATTACTTCCTTCCTTAGTTAGATATACATTTTAGAAATGCTTCAAATCCAAGAGGATTTTCACAAGAACTTTATCAATAAGCAACAAAGCTGAAATGAGGCTACAAAAGAACAAACTTACCTCTTCTTCCAAAACAATGTGTCGGATAAGTGCAGCAACTAAATTCAGATCAACTTTATCATCATCCATCATTTCTAAAACATCTATGGTATTTGCTGAATACCTGTTTAGTGTTCAAAAGAATGTTAAATTGTTTGAAATACACAAAAGAAACTTCTACAACAATGACATTTGAAGGACCACTGTCATAAAAACAAAATTTATCACCAGAATAACTTTCCCACTCCAACAGCACGGACCCACTGTACATTAGTGTTTAGGAAACACAAGTAAGTTTTGAGGGAACATGACATGATGTCCTGAAAGCTGGATCAAAGGCATTCAGTTCAAATCATGACTCCATCCATCTTTGCTTCTTGTGAGAGAAAGCCCAGCTAAATCCGAAAAGGACTCTTTGAAGGTCCTGCACAGGGAGCCCCGGAAGGATATAATATACAGAGGTAGAGAGGGTGTGTGTGTGTGTGTGTGTGTGTGTGTGTGTGTGTGTGTGTGTGTGTGTGTGTGTGTGTGTGTGTGTGTGTGTGTGTGTGTGTGTGAGAGAGAGAGAGAGAGAGAGACACAGACAGACAGACAGACAGACACACACACACACACACATACACACACACTGGCCAAGTTTCCCTAGAAATCAGCAGTGAGGCCTAAGAGAATGGCCTATGGAGGCTTGATTCCTTCCTTGGGTTAAGTGGACCCTTCTGGTCTTCCCAAGTCTCTGCCCTATGCACTAGCCTAAAGGATTCCTTAGGGTTTCTGGGTTTTGTGGGAAGCTGAAACAAAGCAGACCAACGTAGCCCCACCAACCAAAATGTCTGGGAGTAATTCCATCTCTACATACATTATGAATAGGCCCCAAATCCTCCTATTTCCTTTAAGCCATTAGTCAAGGCTACAGCTTCACAGCCTATAAGGACTGATGATCCAGATGGCCAAATCTATTTATGAACCAGCTGAGACACAACGTAACTACTGTCCCTGCTGAGAAATAGGGACTGGGAAAACACCCATCTTTCCTCTGGGGCCCGGTAAAACGACCAACAAATAAAACTCACCTTCCTCGCAGCTGCCTTACATAGTCTGGCCAGCGTTCTTTATAAATTGCTTCCTTCTCTTCTTTTTCTGGTCTATTTACATGACCTTGCATAAAACCCCTCTTAAACTGGGGTTTGCGATCTGTACTTTCTGGTGTATACCTAAAAGATAAAACAAGACATTTTAAATATTCAGATTTAAAAATTTTCCTTTTTGCTTTGCTTCATCCTTAATGCCCAATAGTGGCCCAGAAGTGATCCTGGGTCATGGAGTCTTCCCTGAAGAAGGCCAAACTCTGACTGGTTCTATAGGCCTCAGTTAGTTTGGTATAGAAGGCAGTCATCTACTTTGGTTCAAATCCCACACTCCAAGTACTTAAGTTAGGAGCTAATTTAACTTCTTTTGGTCTCACTTTCCTCATCTTTAAAAGGAGAAGGGGTGGGCCTCAATGGTCCTTTTTTCTAGGTCTCAATCTGTGACCCTACTAGTATATCAGCCCAAGTCATTCCAAATGAGGAGCCAGTGCACAAGCATGTGGCCAACATCAGCGAAGCTGGTATCCACACCGACAAAACCAGAGCTTTGCGATGCTGAATTTAAAGTAGCAATATGAAAATCTGAGGATTATTTCAAGCTTCATATCCAAGGTTCATCTACGGGATACTGAAAGATACATAATTATACAGGGCTACTGAAATTACATTATTATAATTTTTATTGAATGTCTAAGTAGAAAATAAAAACAAGCTATCATTTCCAAGCTCCCAAAATGCTAATTTTACATACAAACATCTGATGTGCTCATTAGACACATTCTTATAAGGTCCCTGAAGAGCATGAAAGGAGCTTTCATAATAATGAAAGAGTATCCCATTTAAAGCTAGAATCTCTCCCAGATGAAAAGCTTAGTATAGATAGATGATAACAAAAACTCAACAACTCCTCCCTTCCTCCCCACACAGCACAAGAGCATTGATAGAATCTTTTACAAAACATCTGCTGTTGTTTCCTTTAGAATCATATTAAGACTCCTCTCCCCAGCCCTGACAGCTGTTTAGTAAAATCACTTACTTTAGTAAGTAAAGAGGGCAGAGAATGGGAGAATTTTCTCTTTTTTTGGCAGGCAGGAGAATCCAAGACATAATTCTTTCATCTGTCACCTATTTATCTTTTCAAATAATATCCCTCACACGTCTCCTGCCACCTCTACTTACAACACAGAATATTTAAGGCAAAGCATTTAGGCCAACGTTAAGGAGTGTTTTAGTTTTTAACTGAGTAGTAAATCTGCTGCTACTTTGGTCTCCTTGAAATCTACTCACCTTATCTTTTCAATCACATCTTCTAAAAGATATTCAGCAACAGGGAATGTGAAACCAGGTATGTGAATCATTGGACTATGATCTGTTAAAGGGAAAAAAAAAAATGACAAAATACATGCTGAACTTAAAAAAAAACCCTCGCTATAAATGGGGTACAAAAGCAGATGAAAGGATCTTCATTCTTTTCTCATGTTCCAAGGCACATCTGATAGATTGAAAAAGAGCAATCATATTTTATTGATAACTATCGCTTCCTATAGTGCTTACTGGGTGCCAGGCACTGGGCTACATGCTTTACCAAGAGCCCATATTAGATGCTTCCTCACAACAGTCCTGGAAAGGAGCTGCTGTTGTTATCAGAATTTTACAGTGAAATTTACAGTTGGTACTGAGGCAAACACAGGTGAATGGAACTAGCCTGTCGTCTCCCAGCTACTGAGTGATTGTGGCTGGATTTGAACTCACTGTCAGACTCCAGGCCCAGGGATCTGTGGTTGGTGCCACCTCAGAAGACATTTCCCCCCAATGATCTTGCTGTCATTTTCCTACTTCCAGGAGGAAATACTCGGAAGTATCAGAAGATAAAGAATTTGGCCTCTTGGTAGCTGAGCTGAAATACTGCTTTACTGCTATTAAGGTTGTCTTATCCTATACCACTTCATGTAAGACAAAATACTGGGACAACAACTAAAAAAGACTTCCCCTCACCAGCTTTCAGATGTTTCCGATCCCATCTCCCCTGAGAGCATTGAACCTTATTATCTTCCATGACAGACAAAAGAGACTTTTAGGTTCAATGCTTTGGTGAAGAATTCTACCCACAAGATGCCCTTTCCTTCTGAGCAGCCCAAACCTGCCAGTGACACAAAAGAACTAGCAATGAGAAAATCAATGAACCCAGTGTCCTCAGGTATGGGTGTGTCTCTGAATCCATTTAGGGCCTGGGAAGAGGGAGGCCCATTTTTCACCACTTACAGACCAAGACTAGGACGACACAATCCATGACCATTTGGTCACTCCCAAAGGCTGCCTCTGTGCCCAGCACTGCGCTGTAGGAGACCCAGGGAGGACCCACCCCCAAACTAGGGCTGGAGCCTATACCAGAGGCATTCTTCTAAGCTAGAGCCTTTAGCAGGGTGGCCTAGCAAGGCTTTCCTCCATGATGCTCTTGGGCATATGAGCACATGCCTCAGGGTTGCAGGAGAGCCCTCACCATGACAGACACACATTTCAGAATGTTTTGGAATAGAGCTCTTTTTCTAAATTTGAGGATACTTGCCCCAATTTTACTATGGATATTCCTGAACAATCATCATGATCTCTGCCATGCCTATGTGAGGTTCTTTCCCATGGCACTAAGAGACAGAACTGATATGACACACATGTATAACTATCTAAAGGGGAAAGGATTGAAGAAAGGACGGATGGGAAATTTCTATCCCATCGGGATATTAGAAAAACCCTTTCATGTGAGGTGATGAGAAAATATTTATAAAATTCAAATTCAGACATTCAATGATATAAAACTTTTTCAGGCTCCCTCCTCCCCCAAGGTTCTACTAGGAGTTTCTAATGTCCTTTTATTCATTATTAATAGCAAATTTTAAAACTTTGTTTTCTAGGTTGTTTAAATGAGAAAATGTATTTCTTTCTACCTTATAACAAATCTAAACCTTGAAAAAAAGCACTTTTGGAAGTAACCCCACTTAAAAAAAAAAAAATCACAATGTTGCTGTTGTGTGTATGCAAAATAAAACATTTAATCAAACTCTGTTAGTAAAAAACTAAAAACTTCAGTATTGAAAATAAGCCTTTAAACATTTTAAACCCTTTCCACAGAAATAAATTGGAAATATCACACCCACCAAAATATTCCGAAAACTTCTCAGCATTCAAAGTTGCACTCATCAGAATTACTTTCAGGTCAGGTCGAAAGTTTAGGAGATCTTTAATAACAGTCATTAAAACATCTGACTGCAGATTCCTTTCATGGATTTCATCAAGTACAATGTGACTAACACTGGATAATTGCCTAAAACAGAAGTGCAAAGTGTATAACTCATCTTCCACAGAACATTTTATAACAACATAGGCACTGGAAATAAGTGCAATAATTAGTACTACCCAATTCAACAATTAAGTCTTTGAGAAACAACAGTCACTACTCAGTCTTAAGAGAAACATACTTACGGATCTGACTGGAGCCACTGAAGAATGATTCCTGTTGTACAGTACAAAATGGAGCCTTGTTTCCTTGGCAACCGGCTGGCAATGAGAGAAAGGGGGATGCATTAGACATTGCAAATTGTCTCTTCCAACCTGTACTAGGTTGGCTAAGCAATAGAACATAGAGGCCAGAATATTTCTATGGCAAAACTAAATCTCTAAACACATTTTTTTGTCAAATACAGAATATCTCTTTGATTTCTTTCAAGGAGACACACTTTTTATTTAGGGCTACATCCACATCCATCAAGTACCTGAATTATTTTTGTTAATTTTGGCTACATACATTGTTCAAAACCAAAACAATCCTTTTCTTTCAGGAGTTAAAAATTTCTCTTATTCCTTCTCTAATAACTAAAGTGAACACAACCATGTTGAGGTTAACATTATTCCTAAGATACATGAAACAACACTTAAAAGACTTTCCTTGGTGTCTAATTTATTAACTATAGAATGTCAATGACAAATTACTCTCAAATTACATAAATGCCCCTGGGCTAAGTGGCTGGATGGTGACTTCATGTCACTCAAGACCAATATTGAAATATCAAGTATTTTCAGAGTTTGACACAAGGTAACTTGGGTTTTCTCTACATTTGGGACAATGTGGCAAGATGAAAACACTGCACTTTCTGGGAAAACAAGTTATTTGGATCCAACACTACTTCCTAGAAGGGCAAAGGCTACTCTGGAAGCAGAGACTGGCATGAAAACATGAGCTGGACAAAGCACAAAATACAGAATCGCTGCTTAGGAGTTGTGCTGAGGAAGCCCTGGAGCCTCCTGAGGTTTATGTGTCAGTAGGGGTCAGTATCATAGCTAGCCTCCTCTTCTTCCTCCTCCTCCTCTCCCCCTCCCCACCATCCCATTGGAGTGAAGAAGATTCTTAGAGCCTGCGTGCTCTATATGTTTGGGATCACAAGTGGTCTTTCCCTGGAAATCAAATGAGAAAGTCCCTTTACCTCTGGAGGCGAATCTGGTATCCGGTACTGTGGCCGCTGCCACATGATTCGGCTCTCTCTGTGGCCACTCTTTCTGCAACCTTAAATCCAAACAAAAATGTTGGTGACATACAGTGACCTCTAGAGGGAGGTCAATGATAATATGGGACTTCGAGGAAAAGTACACATATTGAGTCAGACTTTCAGATAAATCTGAATTTTTTAAAACAAGTTCTCAAAAATTCACAAACGCTATCATGAACACTTCCCACTTTAATTAATGTAGCTGATGACAATAGGCATTAGGGGATACAAATATTACAGGCCAAAAAGCTAATTTTTATGAAAAATCTAACCTTGCCTATGAATTGATTTCTTAAGTCTGCAAAAAAATTTTATCCCTTGATCTACAAACCCACACTAATTTTCTGAGGTAGTCCATGGACAACCATAAAATATAGGGTTGATAAGAAACCCCAATCTAAAGCTATTAACAAATATCAGGGTTAAAAACATATTTACCTAGAGAAAGGGTTCTTGCGCACATCAAGTCATCATGATAGCTTCATGGATTTGATGAAGAATGAAACCCAAATTTCAATAGATATGCTGCAATTTGTTTAAAAAATTAGAAGTTTTTGTAGTGAATGGTGGTCTACTTTTTAAATTAAAATTATACACGTATATGTACATACATATGTGTATAAAATGGGTGTGTTTGAAGGAAATAAGAACAGAAAATCCTGTAAGAGAGAGGTTCTGAACCCAGGGTCTGAACTTTTTAAAAGGATATTGTGATATTTTTATTTCAATATAACTTGTTTCCTTTGTAATCTTATAGCTTTTATTTTATGGATGTAAAGATATGATATCCCAAGGAGGGATCCCTAGCCGGCCCCAATAAGACGGTCTATTTTCAAAGGAGACTTGGAGACTGTCAGCTTGACTCTCTGTGGAGACAAAGGAGAGCAGGACGCTGCCTACAGAGTGAGCTTTCCAGCCAAGGAAAGTCCTCTGCTCTCCAGGACTAATACAACAGCCAGTCATAGGTCAGGCAAGCAGATATTTCCCGATTTGTTCTGTTGGACCATAGCTGAGAGAAGCTAAATAAAACCTTGGCTGCCACGAACTGTTCTAAAAAGCTCACTGTCAAGCTAGCCAAGGACTTACCTTTTATGGTTGTCAAGCCTGACTTTTTAGCAGTTTTCAAAAAAACTTAGTCAAAATGATTATATATATTCACACCTTCTGAAATTAAGTACCCCAGTCAAAAATTAACTATTTCTCAATGACTATTGGTTATAATCAAGAACAGTAACACAGTTGGGAGATTCTGTCAGGATCTACTGAGATAGGCAGGAATGTATGTCCCTTGGCAAAGTGGACCCACATGGCTGTGGTTTTAGAATTCTTTTCCTTTTATAGTTTTTCTGTCTCTTTTTACTTTAAAATGTACATTTTTATTACTCTAATTTGTGTACAAATCTCTAACAGCCCCCTCCCTTCTCACCGGCACCAGATACCCAAGTTGGACATGACGAATTATTGATACTTGGGTTCTCAACTTGTTTCCTCATTCTCAGCTGTGTGAAAAGGTGAAATTAGCAGATGGCCAAGTGATAGAATTATTCATCATTAAACAGAAAGACTTGACTGCTCCTGACATTAGTATTAGCAGCAAATTGAAGGATTTGTCATATCCCAAGAGAATAGTAGTAGTCAGGGTTTAAAACTTAAAGCCACTTTGAATGGAACTCAGGACATACATGGGTAATTAAACCCCCTCCCCTTCCTTGTGCTATTTCACATGGCACTGATCTGCTCAAACACCATAACCTCAAAAAGGCCTGCCTCACCGTGGCCACTTTTACATTACAAGATGGAAGGAAGAAGATAGAAAATGCAAGATTTTGGTTTTTTTTGTTATTTTAATCTGCATAAATCTAACTATATTAAAGAGGGGAAATGATCACTTTGCTTCTAGCCTTGCAGTATAGCACTTCTGATTTTTGCTACAAACACACCTTAGAGCAGAATGTCCCAAAGTCAAATAGAGCAGACAGGTTTGGAGACAGAGGGCAGGTGGCAATCTGGGCTCTGCTCTTCATTAGTTGTATGACCTCACATGTCAACCTGACATCTCTATTTTCTAGCTCTGTAATCTGAACATTAGGCGGATAAGATGGTCTCTAAGGCTGTTTTCAACAACAATAAAATACTACAAGTCTATAATTAGTTAGGTAAATAACATAAAGAAATATATAAAACCCAACTATAAGTGGGTCTAAAACTAAGCCTAAAACTAGGCCTAAAACTAAGAGGATAATAATAAGATATATAAACCATTCAATTAATAATATTAATGTTTGCATTCTCTTTTATAAAGGCTCTTGGAAATATCTTTTAAAAGATTTTTTTTTTTTTTTAAAGAGATTTCCTGTTAAGTTTTTAGTAAGGATCCCTTTTCAAAAGAACTATGTGGATCATGGTTTAGATATGGGCAGAATTTGCAAAGAGGAAATGTGGTTCAATGTCTAAAGAAAATGAATGAGCTGCCCTGGAAGAGAAGCAGAGCCCATCTCCTGGGGGGCTTCAAGGAGAGGGCAGATGAGTACTTATGTAGTAATTGTAGGAAAAATTTTTTAGGTACGCACTAGGTCAGACAGTTGCTGAGCACACATCCAAATGTAAAATTCTGGGATTCTAAGCCATGCTACTCAATATCCCTCTTCATTACAACTAATTGGGGTGCTTGTGAGTCAACTACCAAGTACACAAGCAATGTCAACTGAATGGAGCACTAGCAAAAAGCAGGGGCTGCTTATAGTTTATGATGAATTTCACAAAATGTATGTTACAGGCACATCATAAATTTAATAAATACATAATCTGCTATTTGTTTACAAACAAAAAGATTTATCTTTTGTTCCAAAATATTAAAGCAGAGTGATTCTTTGTGGTCTTTATCACCAAATATAATAAATATCTTAGTTTTTATGGCAGCAAAATCTAAGGATGAAGTTCAAATTCTTAGAGGGTTTGGGGGAAGTAAGAGGCTCCAGATTTGTGATTTCATTGCTAGATCTGACAGATTAGTGTCTGTTCCACACATTCTGATCTCAGGATCTGCCTTAATCACTAAGAAGCATCAGCCAAGACTTACACCCAAGGCATTCTGACTGAAAGTGGCTCTCTGCCTGCTATACCACATGGTACCTTCTTAATCTCACATACAGTTAAGTGTTTTTGGAGACCTTTTCACAAGAAGAACAGAAGTATCTTGCTGTAAGATATTTTAAAATGGGACATCACTTACCGAAATTGCACTGATTCTTCTGGGCTGTGTACACACTATCCGGCAGGCGGATCCTTTTCCTCTTTCGATATAGTCATCTAGGATGAACTGGGTAACTTGGGTGGTTTTCCCACAACCAGTCTCACCACTTATGACAGTAACCTGATTGTTATTTATCAAATTTACCAATTCCTATTTGAAACAGAGGTAGGAAAAAGAGAAAACAGTAAAGATCTCCACTCTGAGGAAGAGCACAATCCAGCAATTAAAATGCTATCATCATTTGAAGCTAATGTAATTTCAGTTGAACCATTAGCACAGAAATATGGAAAACTGCTTCCCTTATGTCAAAGACAACTTCTCCTGTTGCCAACACAGGATGCACAGTCAGAGCAATCACGTGCATTAGAGTCCTAAGTCCTAAGAGTTTCTCTGGCCCTCATTTGGTCACTCAGTGAACAAGCATTTTGGAAGCTCCTGCATTGTGCCCACACTGGAGAACTCAGCTCCCAAGACAGGACAGATTAGAAGTCACCAATTTAAAAAGAAGCTTGCTAGCAGAAGCCAGGAAGGCTGACAGGGATAAGAAGTGATGGCTGCAAATGAATGAAAATCCAGAAAACCCAGATAACATAAAACTCAGCATCAAAAAAAAAAAAAAAAAAAGAAAAAAAAAAACATCAGTGGCTTCTTATTTAGAAAAATTTCCTCATAGAATAAGTTTTTCAAAAATGCTTAGAATAATTGACATAGGAAATTTACTTCATAAACTTAATAACTGCTGTGAAAATTTGGCTAGAGAAGATCCTGAAAACAATTTACTGTTTCTACATCAAACTTTTCACCCTCTTAATAACCAATTGTTCAATGTTAAATAAAAGTATAGCTCTCAGAGTATTTGTGAAAATTAGTTTTTTAAAAAGCCTTAAGACTAGATTCAATAATTATGGAATAAAAGTCATTACAGGAGAAGTAAAGTAAGAAGAATCATTCATTTAGGCTCCTATTTGTCCCTGGGGAGATAACAAAACAGAGACTGGCATCCAAGATTGGGAGATAGTCTCATTAATAACCAAGAAAAGGAAGGATATTTAGAAAACCTGAATCACTGTGTTTGTTTCCCTAAAATAAGTGAGTGAGAGAGTCCATGTGTGTGTGCGCATGTGTTTATCTCTCTCTTTCTCCCTTTTGCTCTCACTCTTTTACAAAGGAAAGGGAGCCAACATTCATGAAGCACCTGTTATATGCTAGACACTTGCTACTGAGCACTTTCCAGGCATTATCTCATTGGATTCTCACAGCAACCTTGTAAGGTTAGTGCTCTTCGTAATCTGTGATCACTTTCTTTACTGTGTTGGGGTTCAGTCATGTCCAACTCTTGGTGGCCCCATTTGGGGTTTTCATGGCAAAGACCCTGGATTGGTTTTACCCTTTCCTTCTCTAGCCCAATTTACAGATAAGGAAACAGAGGCAAACAGGTTAAGTGACTTGCCCAAAATCACACAGCAAGAAAGTGCCTGAGGCAAATTTGAACTCTAGTCTAAGTTAATCATTCTATCCACTGAACCACCCAGCTGCTCTGATTATTTTCTTTACATGTATGTTTGTGACAAAGGAAAAAAGAGAGCATGTACACAATCACAAAAGCACACATGGAGGCACAAAAGATCAGGAAAAATGCCAGAGACAGAAGCTTCCTGCTACTTCCTGGGGTCTGGAAGAACATCTCCAAACCCCAGGACACTTCCTAAAAGTTGGTGCTGCCATCTTCATAGTTCCTGCCTGATATTTGTTCATCCTACTGCCAGAGCTGCTGCACATGGTAGGATCTGGGTGCTGGCAGTCCCTTCAACATTATCTGACTTCCTGGCTCTGGAATTCTGTCCAGTGACAACCAGTTATCAGTATTTCAAAACATTTGTTTAGGAAAAAGTCAATGTTGGAGAGCTGAGTGTTCTGTTTTTCTAAAACTACAACTATTTCATTATTTATGTGAAAGAGAAAATGTTTTGACAAATTTTTTCCAGATAACACTGTCTTTCCAATGTTTGTTATCAAGTGCTAATTGACCCACTTCTTTAATGGATTGAGCCATACCTGTATTTGGCATTCATGTCATTTGTCTTCAAATTAAAGTTTATACTCTTTGTTTAAAATCAATCAATTTAGTATCTCAAGTAATGCTAGAAACCAATGTATCTACCTTGTTGATTGGAATCACTATCACAAAATCTACCAGCTTGATACTGGCAAACCCCTTTGTATACAATACTAAACAACAGTAAATGTTTTTATCTGTGTTTTAAAATAAGTGCAGTTCACATTGGGGGGAGGAAGGGAGGGAAAAAGAGGGGAACAGGGAGGGAGGGAGGGAGAGAGAGAGAGAGAGAAATGGAGGGTGGGGAGAGGGAGACAGAGAAGCAGAGAGAAAGATTCTATATTACTGATTTGAAATTCCTCCCAAAATAATTATAGTTAAAAGTTAATTTTTAAAAAGTTAATTATTGAGCTCTAATATAATTGCTCATTTAGAATCGAATATTTTGCTATTTTATAAGAAAGTCAGTAGTTAAATCTCAATGTCTGGGATAAAACAAGAATTGTACATAGAACTCAAAGCAAATTAAATAGCTCTACTTGGATTTAACATTACTTTAACAAATAAATGTATTTATTGAAAAAGAATTCTAGATCCCTAGAAATCTTATTAACAAAAGCTCCATAATCTCTTATCAATTCTTGTGGATCACTATCAATTTTTTTTAAAAGACTTTGTAAATTAAATGCATAGTAAATAATTTACCTTTTGCATTCCATATGAGGGCAGCTTCTCCCGGAAATGCTGAAATGAAAACATGAAACATATGTAGTTTTAAAACCACAAGCAAAGCAACATAAATATAATGTGAAAACAGCAAGACAGAAAACACAGGAAAATTTAAATGGCAGAACTTTTGTTTAAGTGGCCAAGTCTCACATAGTAGTCCCTAAGGAAAAAAGCAGTCTCATTAAGACAAACAGTAATTACCGTTAGTACATGCCAGTATGGCAAAGATGTGGCCAGGTCCTTAAGGTTAATGGTATTTGACCTGTTTTCAATACTATACCCACCCTCCCCAGTTTCTATTTCACCCTAAATGAGCCGCAGTGCAAAGGAAAGACCCCAGAATCTGAATCAGTTTGATAGGCATGAACCTCAAATCTGCCTTTGTGACCTGGGCCAAGCCCTTTAATCTCTTTGAACCTATTTCTTTATCTGTAAAATGAGGCAGTGGGATGGAAAAGAGCTCTTATGCCCCCTCCCCCAGCTCAAAATCTAGGTTTAACATTTTCTATTGATTTACTCTCCAATTATCACCTATTATCCAATAATTCTATAATCAACTTCTAATTCTGAGATGTACTTTAGGACATGATTTATGATCCAAATTCTCACTCTACAGTGACATATAATCAGCATTGCGATGGTTAGATTTTTCAAAAGCATTTACATGTGTACACACACACACACACACACACACACACACACACACTTCTCAAGCTATTTTTAAAAATTCTAACTCTATATAGTGAATGTGTGTGTACACATATATGTATAAATGCATATGCACAGCTATAACTATTTAAATACAGCTACATATAGGGGTGTGTGTGTGTATCTTCTTACATACACGTGAAGACTGTATTAGAACATTGAGTTGTAGGTCCCACTCTAGCACTTACTAGTTATGAGCCTTTGGGCAAATCCTATACCTTTCTGGGCCTCAGTTTCCTCATCTGTAAAATGAACAAGCTAAACTAGATGATTTCTGAGGGTCTTTTTAATCCCTCTAACATTGTGTTCTGATGATACTTTGTTACTTTTATTAATAAGAAAAAACAAGAACCAATCTTATGTTGCTTCCCATAAACTGGGACAGCTTCCGAACAGTCCAACAGTCATCTTCCCTTGGCAGCCTTGGGGAGACACGGCTTGGCTTGTATGATTTTTTACCACCAATGCTTGCAATAGACAAAATATCTGAGAATGGTTCTTTGAATGTCTAAGTTATGACTTAAATAAAAACTGAAATTCCTAACCACGCTTTGAGAATTGATTCAAGAGTGTTAAAGTGAAAAAGGGAGGGATAGCAATTTACATTCTATACATTGCACATAAAGTGGGTACCATAGGGAATATCTGCAATGTAGAAATAATTATATATGTAGTACACTTAGCCACTCATAAAATACAATATCTAAGAAAAAAGTAAATTAATTACCAATCCTTCACTGACTGCCATTCTGGTCTCATAACTCTCTACACAGAAATGCACAAGTTTAGGTAACAAAGAACATAAACTAGAAAGCCTCATGTCATCACACAAATTCAACTTCATGGGAATCAAAGAGATTTGGGAGGATAAAAGCAGTGACTGAATGATGACTTTGGAGAGACACTTTTCCCCAAAGAAAAACATTAGGAAAATTGGTGAGTAGAGAATCATCTATATATAAAACAGGTGTGAAGAAACATGGCAGCCAGAAAGGAAGAACATGGCACAATGAAGGATGTGAAGAATATTATCATCTAAATGTATTACACAGGACCTAGGAATGACATAAAAGATCTCCTTTCAAATGGCTCTTCCGAATCTCTCTGCCAAATGTAGAGGAGCCCATGATCATTTATTTGATAATTTCATCCTTCAAGAAGTAGAAGCAATGGAAATTCTATATTGGATCCAATTCTCAAGAACAAGATGAAACCTCTACTGAAGGAGAAAATAAATGCAGTAGTCTTGGGGAAGAATACATACTCCATCCGGGAATTTTTGATAAGGAAGGAAAAGGAAACTAGAATAGTCTGACATAGACCTCAGATTTTGTGAAAAGAGATTACAAAAGGTTCAGAAGAAAAGATACATGAGAAACTATAGACAAAATGCTACAGAATATATTGAAATCAGTTCAGGAAGAATAGAAGTTCTCAAAAACTTTGTGATCAAAAACCCCCCAAAAACCCAATTTTGATGAAAAAAGAAAGAAGCTGAACACAAAAACCAAGAACTCACAAAAAAAGCCAACTTCAGTATTTAAAAAACATATGAAAACATGGCATTATCCTGTAAGAACAATGAAAGAATTCTCAAGTTACAAATAAAATAGGGCTTTGAAGGAAACAAATGATAAAAAAGGTTTTTTTTGTGTGTTTTTTTTTTAATTACTGGAGGATGACCAAAGAAAGGAAGTAAATAAGGTGCAATGACAACAGACAACAGAGAAAAAAGGAGTTTGTGCTTATTCTCTCTGCCAAACAGAATGATTTTTGGAGAAGAAATGACAAGCTACCAATAAGGAAGACTATAGTAGCCAAGTTTCTGAAAGTGCTTGATGATCTTAAATCAATTGATCCAAATGAAGTACCTTCAAGGGGCCTGAAAAACCAGAGAGATGCCAGCTGAGCAACTGACCATGGTTTCTGCAAAATACTCTGAAAACTGGAAAGCAGCAGAGGTACAGCAAGATTATATGGAACAATGCCATCTGTTTTCCGAAAAAGAGGGGAGAAGAGGAAGTATGGAACCAACAAATCTGCTCATCTTAAGGCAGGGAGCCAGTTTTCTGTTGCTGGCAAAATTCTAAAATATATTATTAAAGAGAGAGCTGGTAAATATTTAAAGAGAGGAGTGATGACAAGAGCCAGCTAAATCACAAATAGCTCACCTGTTTTCTTTTCTTTTTCTTTTTTATTTTTTGACAGCTTCTAGACTAGCAGATACAAGGAAAGCTGGGTCTTATCTATTATTTCAGCAAAAGGACATGACAAAATCTCATGTCACTGTGGAAATATATGATCTAGATCAAGGCTTCCTAAAGTTTTTCCACTTGTTTCTACCCAAGACATTTTCATGCTACTCTGTGCATATAGGTAAGATAAGTACACAAGTCAATTTACTGATAATAAATCATAATTTTGCAACCCCCACATTCAATTATGAGATTCCACATAGGATTACAACTGACAGTTTAAGAAGTTGGATGTTTTTGAAAGCAGTGTGGAAATGGAAAGTGTATTAGATTTGGAAACAAGAAAACCTGAGTTTAAATCCTACTTTGCTTAACACCTGTGTCACCTTGGTGAAGTCCTACTGTCCACCCTGGGCTTCAGCATCCTTCTCTCTAAAAAAAAGGCAGTAAAGGGGTCTTTTCTTGCTCTAGAACTATGGCCCCAGGGGTTCTACATGAACAGTCTGTCCCCCCAGAGTTCATGATTCAGCATCAGCACAAGAGGAAATCTCAGAATCGAGCTGTGCCTGACATGGGCAGTTTCAGACTCTTCAATGATGTGGATCCTGGGAGAGACGAAATCCTTATCAACTGAGGAAATAACTCAAAGTTGGGGTCAACTAACATACACACTGAGTAAAGAAATTAGGATCCATAAACAAAAATCCCTGCAAGCTTTGATAACAGGTTCAAAATGATTAAGTGGAAATGAAAAAAACAAACAAACAAACAAACAAAAAAAAACAAGCTGTATGATTGGTTTTAGAAATCAATTTCCCAAGTACAAGATGGGGAAAGTCTACCTGGGGGAGGGAGGGAAAGTCTAGAGATTTTAATGGTCAGGATAGAGGCAGAAGTGTGATACGATCTCTGCTTTGGCTGCTCCCCATACCCCCCATGCTCTCCCTCCTCAAATCTGCCTCTTGACTTCCTTCAAGCCTTAGCAAAAGCCCCAGTTCGATTGTTACAGTGCCTTTTCTCTCTTGCCTATGTTCCCTCCATTTAACTATGAGCTCCTCCAAAGGCAGACTGTCTTTTACCTTCCTTTCTATCTCCAGTGCCTGATGACACATAGTAGGTGCTCATTAAATGCTGACATAACAGGGAGAGCTAATGAAGTCTGGGCCTTCATTCTGGGGAATAAGCAGATTCTAGTCCTCCTTTTCTGACCATGGTGGGAGGATAGTCCATTCTCTCTACCCAAACATTAGGTCACTAACAAGCGGCAGTGTTCAAAGGCAGGTTAATCAAGATGACGAGAGATCACATCATGCTTTACAATGGAAAAAGGAGGCACTTGTATCTGGATGATCAAAGACTTAATGGTAACAAATAGCTGTTGCCAAGGACAAGAAGGGCCAGGACAGCGTGTTTTAAGAGCAAAACTAAAGAAAGAAAAACTTGTACAACAATTAGAGCTAGTCCAAAGTGGAAGGACTCAGAAATCAGAAAGGCCCTTCCTTCACTGGCTAAATAGATTGTAATGATAATTATTGCTTAGATAATAGGCTGATTTGAGTTAAATTTCTGAAACTCCTTTCAAGTCTGATTCTGTGATATCAAAATCTAATATTAAATGCATGTGTGATTCAAATGACTGAGGGCCAATAGCTTTTTCCAGCCCACGCAAGCACCTCTTTTGATCTGAGCTCTAGCAGCTACACGTGAGCATCCTCAATAAGAAATGATGTAGATGGTTTGCAAGCTGGAGCCTCTTTTCTTAGGGAGCAGCCATTCTAGAAGGCTCTCCCAGCTGGATCCATTGATGACAGAATGACTTTCTACCACCACTTAAGAGTTAAATGGGGGAAATTTCTCCTCTAAATACTAAGTATCTCTTTTTTGGTTTGCTCACTATTCTCTCTCATTCTCCAGTTCTTCCACTCTTTTTTCCAAACCCAGAGCTTGTTTCTATGTCTTGATCCTCTGACCCATTATTGCTAATGCCACTAAATTCTAGCTTGTCTTTTTTTTTTTTTTTGCTGAGGCAATTAAGTGACTTGCCACAGCTAGGAAGTATTAAGTGTCTGAGGTCACATTTGAACTCAGGCCCTCCTGACTTCAGGGCTGGTGCTCTATCCACTGCACCACCTTGATGCCCCTAGCTTATCTTTTCAACTCATGCTTTGTTGCTTCAGCACCAAGTTAAATGAGAACCATGTTTATACATATTGGATTTTACATATACTTTAACATGTAAAATATATATTGGATTGCTTGGCATTTAGAGGAGGGGGTAGAGGGAAGGAGGAAAAAAGTCTGAAATACAAAGCTATGCAAAGGTCAATGGTAAAAAAAAAATTATCTATATCTATGTTTTGAAAATAAAAAGCTTAAAAAAAGACTTTCTATCCTGGTTCTAGGAAATGAGTTCAGGACTGATGTCCTGCTGTGTATCTTGGTTGCCTAGGCTCCTTTATGCTCAAGATTCTGTCTTGCTTACTTCCTCCAGGACTGAGATTCTATGCCTTTTACCCATAGTCCTTTCAGTCCTTAACTATGAAACTTAGTCTCCAAGACAAGAGACCTTGGTTACTTCTGGTCATTTTAAAGAATTCCAGACTTGGAGTTAAAACAATTGAAGTCAAAGAGAAACACCATCTGCCAACTGGGACAAATTATTTCACCTCTCTCTCTGAATCTATTCCTTAACTGGTAAAATAAAGGGTTGGAGGAGATGACAATCAAATTCCTTTCTAGCTCTAACTTTACCACCTTAAGGCCCCAGATGCCTCCTGCCTGATGTATAGAGCCCCACTGATTCAGGCTGCCTCTTCTAAAGGCTTTAATGGTATCTCCTGATCACGACCTCTCCTAGACTGAGACCAAATCAGGTCCCTTAGGGTCACTGACTATGCAGTCCATTTGTTCCCCCCTCCAATTCCTCAGCTGAATTCTTTCTTCCAAAGTCCTAGATATCCCTGGAGAAACCAATGGATTTTCCTGTTTGGGTCTCAAGACTCATTACTCTTCTACCCTCCGATTCAGCAGCCTCAGTAGGGTTTTCTCCCCCCTCCCCTCCCAGGGAATCTATGAAAAAGTCAACTGCCCTTAGCAAAACTCCCTGACCTGCCTCCCTCAATGGGCAAAGGAGCTCTTGGCTTCATTTCCCCCCAGGGCTTTGTTGTACCTATTTCTTTTCTATCTTCTTCCCGAGCTCTTCAGATTCTTCTTAGCAGATTATTCTTCCCAGAAAACCAATGCTCACTATTAACAATCTGAATTCTTTGACCCATCCCTGCTAGTGACACTAAATTCTAGCCTGTCTTTTACTGTTATTAACTTGGGAGTTATTAAACACCACCATTATATTTTATCACATCTATATCACCTCCCTACCTAGTGGCATAGACTTGAGGAAAAACTCTTATCCCTAAATCTCAACCCCCAGATAAAGGCCTTAGGAGATCCATTAAGATAAAAACACTCGTTCAAAATGTTTCTGTGTTCTTTACAAAGTATCTTGCTGCCAAACTTAATCACAAAGTGTTCTTGTCTCTCTTTTTTGGTGGAGGTAGGGAGAAGAGAGTCAAGCCTATAATATAAAAGGAAACTTAAGGTTAAAAAACAGAAAAAGGTCACATTCTCCATTACCTGCATTTCAATATAGCGGGGATCAGACTTCTTTCTTTTCAGATCTTCCTTAAGTAGCTGGTCTAAATCCACATCTGGTTCATTCTCTTGCAAGAGATATTCAGAATCTCTATCTACAAATGATTTTCCCCTTTCAATCAATTTCTTGCCTCGGTCTACAAACTTCTTTTCTTGGTCCAAAGGTTTCTTTTCCTTTTCCAAAAATTTCTTTTCTGGAGGTGGTCTGTTCTGGACAGGAATTTCAGTGCCATATCTGTTTTGAGATAAATTTCAGAGTTCAATGAGTCATTTTAAGCCTTGGGAGAAAAAAAAAAAAAGAAGCAACAAATAAAAACTAACTTCTTTTAAAACACAATTAAGACATACACTTTTGCAACATCAAATGCAAAAGCAAGGGGAGTTTTGAACATCAAATGACTTATTCTTGGTCAGGAAGACTGATAGTCCTTTGCCTCCTCTCTATCCAATCCACAAAGAATAGCAATGCCCTCCTTAAAATTAAGGTGCATATTTTTAAGCTGCCCTGTTTGGAGTATTTATTGTAGAATACAGGCAAAATGTTGCAAGAATGAAAAAGTGTAATGGAATTATGAACCTATATTCTCTATGGACTGTGAAAAGATAATTTACAAAGTCAAAAGTAACTCATTACATTACATACTCACATTCTCTTTCTCATATGTATGTATGGTGAGTATATGCCCATGTATGCATACACTTACACTCAGCTTATACAACAATGGTGCCCTAAAATGTGTTCCTAGAGAATCTATCTCTGAAGCTAACTTTTCCTTTAAAAATCATGCACTGAGTGTAAATCTAAAAAGTCCTTAGGAATATTCAAAGAACACTCCATCAGAAAAATTCTGAAATAAAAAGGATACTTTTAAAAACCCAAACCATATAGCTCATTTATTAAAAAATTAAGAAAAGTCCTCACCAGCTATAGTCCCTGACCTATGCAAGAAAAATGATGAACACTGTTAAGAACTGGTCTTTGAAGGAAAAAGGGAGTATTTATCTTCCCTGAACCATATATGATAATAAAAATTAGCATTTTTAAACTGTAATTCTTGTCAGGCCACTGCTACTAAAGACCTGTTGTTTTCTATCCATTTTTCAAAAGAATATTTTTTTTTACCCATGATCCTCAGGAGAAAACCAGGATATCTGCGGCTGAGAATCTTTATCATTCTTAGTTTGGACAGAATTCAACAGCTGTACAATTTGTTCTTCTCGACGTTCATCCATACGCACTACAGCTCTCTTTGTTATCAGAAAAAAAAAAAAAGTTTGTCACCGACATTTATGCAAAATGAACAAATTTCAACAACTAATAGACTTTTTTCTCTTCAATTATAGTTATGAATTGAAACAAATAAAACACTCCCTCCCCAAAGCCCTTTCCCCTCCTCCTTCAATTCCTTTTCCATCTTAGATTTTCACAAATCTCAATAATTAAGTAAATTTATAAGATTTACTTTATTTTTTCTATTAAAAACAAAGAAAAATCTTACTAAATCTCTCTTCCTTGTCTACCATAAGGAGACCTTACCCAAGTACATGGTCCAAAATGGAGAAGTATCATTTCCCAAGGTTAGAAAGTTTTCTCCCAAGTTTCACTGAAGCAAAAACCTTTATTGTGAGTGAATAGCAAAATTCACTTCTTTTCAACTAACTTGGAGAATTCCAACAATCCAATCTTAGAGAATCAGAGAAAAGAAAATTTCTGGTTAAGGAATTGCATCTGGTTCTACTGGAAACTCTACAGGTGGCATATCTAAACAACTGGAAAAGTAGGAGTTAAGGGGAGGAATAACTCCAGGAAGAATATCAAGAAAGGTGGAGTAGAGTACAAGAGTGCAGAAATGTCTGATGATTGAAAAACACCAAAATATCTGGCAAGTAGGATCCAGACACAGGAGGCTCAAAGGGTATGCAGTTTGATAGTTTTTTGGGCATAGTTTCAAATTGCTTTCAAGAATGGTTGGATCAGTTCACAATTCCACCAACAATGCATTATTGACTCATGAGAATATAAACAGAGTGAGGACAACAGGCAAAAAGAAAAAACAGTATGAAAAGCAGACAAAAGTTACACTGTTGCTTCTAGAAACAAAAGAACAGTTCAGCATCCCTTGTCCCTCTTGGAAGCATTCCCTGTATTCTCTCTCCTCTGATCGCTCATAGTAATTTGTAAATCTCAGGATGCCATATTTGATATTGATTGATAAGCACGATATCCACGAATACAATTAGGAAGGTGAAAGGCTTTCAGTCTATGTCATGAGTTATCTATTGAAGAAACTGGGCATTTTATAACCTGATAGTATCTTCCAGTATTTAAAGAGCTTTTACTTGACAAATGGAATAGATCCAGGAGGGCAGAACCAGAAGCAAACATGGAATTTGAAAAGAAGCCAATTTTGCCTTAATGCCAGGAAAAACTTCCTGGCAATGAAGCCAAAAGAGGCTAAATGTCTAGAGAGGTAGGAGGTTTTCCCTACTGAAGGTCTTCAAACAAAGGCCAGAAGACTACTTGTCAAGAATGTTACTGTAAATACTAGTTTTGTGTATGGTTTGGATGAGATGGTGTGAAGGATCAATATCTAGCAGGGTCTCTCTCTCTCTACTTCACTTCTACCTCTTGCCCAAGAGCTTCATTTTTGTCACTGTGATTGGTTCAGAAGGAGGCAAGGCTCAGGCCGCACTATCCTTGAGGCAGCTTCCTGGTCTATTGACTTTGGCCAGGTCTGCTCACCCAGGGTCAGCTTCGGTCAGCCTTGAGGGAAGACCACATATGAGTCACTGTTCCAGAGCAAGAAAGGAGAGGGGCAGCTTCCAAAGTTTTATGCTCCAGTAGTCTTTCTGCACTGGGGCTAAATAAATCTCTATTTGAAGACCCTCGAGGGCTTCCTTCCCTCCCAACATCTAATCTGAACAACAATAGGCTGTCAGGCCTGCCCATCTTCAAACTCTGAGAACAGTACAACTATAATCAGGACATCTAGATTTTTGAATGTGGACAAGTCATAACCTCTTAGAGGCCGTTTCCTCATTTACAAAATGGTGATGATGATACTCATTTAATTCCCAGTTAAGAGCAAAGTACTTTATGACTCTTCAAGTCCTATGTAACTAGGAGTTTTTCCTATTATCTTAAATGAAAGATGTGCAGTGGGACGTTGCTCAGGTTTTTGAAGGCTTAAGGTTTCTTTTTCATGTTTGCAACATCCCTTCCAGCCACCAATTCTCATGAAAAATTAACATTCTTAGACTGTCAGATTAATTGCATAATTAAAATATTCCAGGGAAGACTGCACTGATAATGTGGGAGAATTCTAGAAGCTTTTTAGCTGATAATTCTTTTATAGTCATCTTAAGGTTCAACTGAGGTAACGCAAATGAATCACAACAAAGTAAAATCCCAATCTATTTGGGAGAATGAGTCATTTTGAATAGACGATGCTTTAAGCACAACTTTAGAAGAAATCTCATCCGTCTGGATTTAGGATACTCCTAAAACACATTCCACAGGTCTGTCTTTTTGATTACCTGGTTCCTAATTATGAATTTTAATTACAACAAAATGTCAGTGAGGCTCTCAAGCTGTATGGAGATGCTGAGAATTACTTCTCCCTACACTACACTACAGACCTCTGGGACATCTCTTGTTATCAGAGTTGTTCTTATCACTACTCCTGAGAGCTGTCACACACCCATGTATAAGCACTTTCTAATTTTGTTTTTAATCTATTTTGGGTTGGAAAATTCATGAACCAAGTTTCCTAATGAAATAAGAATAAACTATCTTGAGAAGCTGTCTCAGGAAGAATACAACGTTTAGGATGGAGCGAATGGACTTGGTGCCATTTGTCCGTCTGCTCAGACATTCTGCTTGCTTACTTCCTACTTTTTGAACATGTCCTAGCATAGGAGGGTCACTAAAGGTCCTATGCAGATAATGCCGCATCCCTTCATCATAAAAACCATGCAAGCGGGCATGGGGCTGTGGATCGCTTGGTTCCAGTTCTAAGTTGCAGGAGGATCCTTCCCGAATCCGGGAGTCAGCCCACGAGTTCGTGCCGCTGAAAGGATGATCAAGAGTACCGAGAAGAGCGCCCAGGACAAAACTTACGCGCACAGTGCGAGAATGCTAGCCAGCAAAGGAGACTGGGGAGACGAGGCAGCATCTTTTAATAATAAAAACTGGACTAAACCTTTGCCGTTTTCCAACTTCTAAGGCTTTATTCATGTTGCTATCTTTGATCTTCAGGAGCTTCTCCACCCACAAAAAGTCTGTCTACCAGCCAATTCATCAGCATGTATTTCGTACCAACTGTGGGTCAAGAAAGCCTCTCCTTTCTATGAACTGTTCTCCAATACGAGGCACCCCATCGACCTTCTTCCCCCTCCAATCCAGGCTCCCCTCACTCAACTGCCAAGGGGCAGGTTTAACCAGATCACTGCGCTAATCAACAGCATCTTTATTAATGCTAAGGTTACACACCCCCTTGGATGGCACTGAAAGCCTCTCCCTATTGTTCCCCTCTGGGCACCCCGAGGTCCGGCTCCCTGGCACACACGGATCCGTCCCCCCTCCTGCAGGAGGTACACCCCCGCTGCGCCCACAAAGGCAGACCCTGAGGGGCACGACTGCACTGGGAGAGCTCAGCCGCATGCGGGGGCTTCAGGCTTCTCCAAAAACCAGGCCCCGGACCCGACCCTCTGCAAGGCCTGCCCACCACTGAGAGAAGGCCGGCAGTGAGTGCCCAGCATCGAGGGGCTCACAAAGGACAGCCAGGAGGAGGACTGGGGTGACAATCTCCGGGCCAAGGCCAGGTCTAAACTTGGAAGAGGGACCAGGGAGACAAGAGGTTAAGACGGCCAGGCCCTGCCAGCTGGGGGGAGGGGATCTGCCCAGAGGTAGCTGTGGGTTCAGCCCCAAGGCTGGACTCTCCCTGGTCCGAGGGGGAAGAACAACGACAGGACAAGCGGAGGAGGAACCCCCAATTACTTCCATGGCTACACCTCCCCCTCTCTGAGTGAAAACTGGGGGTGCTTCTACACTGGGGCCTGCATGGGATGCAAAGGGGGTTCCCCCACTGACCTGGCTATACCCTCCCCCCCCCCCCCCGGGGCTGGTAATGAGGAGGGCGTTTCTACAATGGGAACTCCCGAGAAGGCCCCGTGGGGTGTGAGGGATGCTTTGACACCGGCTGGTCCAGGCGCAGCACCCTCTCCCCTACGTGGGGCTGACGGAGCGGAGAAAGGTTGAGGGAGGGGAAGGGTGCTTTGACAATGGGCTGGGGCGCAAGTGCAGGACCCTCCGCGGAGACGCCATCGGGAGCAGGCCGGGCCGGGCCGGGACTCTCACCTCCTGGCGCTCGGCGTCCTTGCTCTTCTGGCCCTGCTTCCTTGCGTACCAAAGGCCGATTTCGCGGCCCTTCAGGTGTCCGGGATGCCGGCCCCGGCCTCCTCCGCCGCCGCCGCCTCCGCCACCGCCCCGGCTTCCGCCCCCGCCGCGGTTTCCCCCGTACCCGCCGTTGCTAGAGCCGCGGGGCCCGCCACCATCGCGGCTCCAGTTCTGGCGGTGCTCGTAGCTCATAGTTTAGACAGAGAAAAGGCCCTGAGGCAGGGACCGGCAACGGCTACAAATGGCGCCGGCGCCCGGAAGCAGGTCTCGCGTGCACTTCCGTTCCGCTTCCGGCGCCCAGCGCGAGGCGAGCGCCGACGTCGCGTCACAAGAAGCGGTCTTCGGTGACGCAACAGCGGCGACGAGGAAGGGAGGAGGCGGGGCTTAGGGAGAGCCCTTCGGCGCCTGCCCAGGAGCGTGAGCGTGGGCGGGGCGGGAGCGCGGCGCGGGCTGCGCGCGCACCTCTGGGAGCTCCGCGGCTTCTACGCCCCGGCTCTCGGCTTGCAAACTACGTAGGGAGGCCGAGAGAGCCTTCAGTTTGTATTTTTTGTGCCCTGACCCCTTGGCATTAAGTTGCACAGGACTATGCACCCTTCTCCAAAGGCATAAAACAAAACACATTTATGTGGAAATGAAGATGATTCCCTAAAGGAGGGTCCGTAAGGTCCCGGGTGAAACTGACTATTTAAAACGGATTCTCTCAGTCAAGTGACGTCACCCTCCATCAGTGTACCCTCCATCAGTTCTTTCTTCTCTCCTTTCAGAGAAGGAACCCCAAAAGTGCCAGGGGCAGATCCAAATTCTACAATTCTACAAAGTAATTACCTGTCTTCCTTTAATTGCAATATGATTAAAGGATGTCTTTAACGCTGGTTGCCTGCTGTCAGTGATGGCCTGGCACCTAATGTACGCCCCGCCCTCCGAAAAGAAGGGCCGGAGTGGGTCCCGGAGCGGCCGCTGAGCGTGGTGCTGAACTGGCTCCGGCTGAGAACTGTATCCCACCACCCAGAACATCCCTTAGAAGCCACGACTGGTTATATTGTTCATCAAATGCTTTTGCCTCCTAGACAAAAAAAAAAAAAAACCCAAGATGCGACAATTCTGATAGAATCCTAATTAGAAGGAGCAGGAATTCTAAACAGTAAAAAAATAAAAACTCTGGAGATTCGCAGTGACTTCGGTGCAGAAAGCTAGAAACCTTCCCTGACCGCCAGAGAGAATAGAGAGCTGCTTCTCCATTTTAATTCATTAAAAAAAAAATGCTCTAAAGCCCATTCTGCACCATTAGGAAGTCAGTTAATGAGTGAACTCGCGTTAGGCCAGAGTTTGCTGTGTGGCGGCGCTGGGCTAAGCGCGAGGATACAAAGAAAGACCCCCCCCCTCCAAGGAATCTGCTGAGGGAGACAGCCCCGAGATACCTGGCCAAGCTAACCTTCACGAAGGCAGAAGAAGCTGCGGGACCTACGTGAGCCTCGGCCAGGAGAGGGCTTCAACTATCCTGGCTCCGTAGAGACGGATGGAAGAGACTGTGTAGGGAAAGGGGATGACACTTGGCCCCTAACGGAAATGAGGAGCGCGAAAAAGGGAAAATTCAGATTAATTTCTAGGTTCTGAAAATGGTGCCTGGAAAAAATGGTGACACGCCTAGAAGCAGGAGTGAAAAGAGCTCCAGCAACGGCATCAGGAAGACCCGGACACCAGCTGTGTGACCCTGGCCAGCCCTGTGCGCCCCTGTCTCCCCCTGTGTAAAACGAGCTGGGGAAGGAAAGGGCGAACACTTCGGTATCTCTGCCAAGAAAACCCCAAAGTGGGCCATCCAGAGTCCAACAGGAGGGAACGGCAACAACAGAAAGGAAAAAAAAGGGGGGGGGGCTTAAGGAGGAAGCATGAGTTTCCAGGGAAAGATAATTCGGTTCGGCTTTGGCTAGTTTGAGTTTGTGATGTTTCCGAGAAATCCACACAAATATTAGCATTTCTAGTGGTAACAAAATCAAGCAGAAAAAGATAGAAATAAAAATTCCATTGAAAATACTTACAGACAGCAAAATAACGGTTTGGACATGGATACATATATTGTATTTAATTTATACTCTAACATATTTAACATGCATTGGTCATCTGGGGGAGAGGATAAGGGAAAGGAGGGAAAAATTAGAGCAAAATGTTTGGCAATTGTCAATGCTGTAAAATTACCCGTGCATATATCAGGTAAATAAAAACTATTATAAAAAATAAAATACGTACAGAATTTATGAAAATGCTTGGGAGTTTACCTATCAACATACACATATGTTCCTATGTATAGAAATATAACTATTAAATATTCAGCAGAAATGAAGATACCCTTAAATATTTGAAGAAATAATATTCCTAGATATCCCAAGCTAATAAAAAATATAGCACTATCAAAAGTAGTTTACTTTTTCTGTGCCATACCAATCAAAAGATCAAAGAATTACGTTAGAGAGCTAGGAAAAAATAATGAAATTCATGTAGAGGAACAAAACAGGATGAATTTCAAAAGAAATAATGGAGGGGAAGGGAAGGAAAAGAGCCTAGAAATGCCAAATCTTAAATTAAAAAGCAGTAATTATCAAAACATCTTGGTACTGGTTTTAAAAAAGGAATACATTAATAGAACATATTAGGGATACAATGTATAGACACAAATGAATCTAGTAGTCAAGTTTCAGAAAAATCCAAAGACCTCTACTACTGTGCTAAGGGCTCAATAGTTAGACAAAAATCTTTGTGAAAACTGTACATCATTCCTTTAATTTTTTTTTTTAATTTTTAAATTTTTAAAAATAGTTTTTATTTACCAGATATCTGCATGGGTAATTTTACAACATTGACAATTGCCAAACCCTTTGTTCCATTTTTCCCCCTCTTTCCCCTCCCCCCAGATGGCAAGTTGACCAATACATGTTAAATATGTTAGAGTATAAATTAATTAAATACAATATATATACACACATGCCCAAACAGTTGTTTTGCTGTACAAAAAGAATCAGACTTGAAGCTGTACATCATTCTGACAGAAAGTAGATACAGGCTGACATCTTCATATCACTTGCTAGGATAGTTTTTTTTTTTTTTTAAATGCATGCGTGACAGATATAAATAGATATATGATAAGCAAATTAAAGGTATAGGGAAAAAATAATGTAGTGGAACTATGGATAAGGGAAGAATTCATGACCAAATAAGGGATGGAGAAGATTACAGAAAAGAAAATACACAATATTGACTTATCCATAAACAAAATCAATAAACTTATTTTTTCATGTTATTTATATTAAACATTATTTTCTTTTAAAATTTTGAGTTCCAGATTCTCTCCCTTCCTTGCAATTCTCCTCATCCATGGAAAAGACCTAGTGGGAGTATTGCTGGATTAAAGTTTTGTAGCCCTTAAGGCACAGACAGAAATTGTTCTCCAGAATGATGGGTCAAAGTTACTACTTTACCAACAATTCATTAATGTACCTCTTTTCCTTCATTCTCTTCAGTATTTGTCATTTCTGGTTTTCTGATAAGTATGAGATGATAGCTCAGAGTTGTTTTACTTTACTTTTCGCTAATCAATAGTGATTCACGTCCTCTTTTCATTAAACTATAAATAGCTTTGATTTCTTCTGGAAATTGAGTTTGACCATTTATCAACTGGAGAATGGCTTTTATATTTATAATTTTGACTTACTTCCTTATATATTTGCGAAATGAGGCCTTTCTTTATCAGAGAAAGTTTCTTTATCAGAGAAACTTGTATTTTTTTAAAATGATACTTTGTTATCTATAGGAACTCTTATCAAAATGTTTTCTTGATTATCTCTTTCAATTAAGTCTAATTTTGCTTTTGCTTGTCTGAAATCATGATTGCCACCTTTGTCTTCTTTTCTTCATCCGAAGCTTAATAGACTTTGTTCCAGCCTTTCACTTCAACTCCATTTTTTCTGTCCCAAATGTGTTTTGTATACAACATATTGTTGGATTGTCCAATCCGCTTTGCTAGCCACTTCCATTCTTTGGGTTAATTTATGCCATTCACATTCTCAATTAAAATCACCAACCACACATTTCCCTCTGTCCCATTTTCCTCTTTTATCCTTCTTTTTCTCTCTTTATTTTTCTCTCTCATGCTTCCAATCACTGCTTCCCCCAGTATTCCATTCCTCTTAACATTTTCTCCTATATTTTATCTATCATCCTCTTTCCCTATTGGATAACAGGGGATAGTGAGTAAGATAGATTTCTGTACTCAACAGAATATATTCTTGTTCTCACTCCAATGAGAGTGAGATTCAAAAGCTGGCTGTCAGGCTTTTCCTCCTGTTTCCCCTCCATTTTAAGAGCTTTTTTTGAGCATCAACTTTATGTTAAAAAAAAATCCAAAACTTTCCTCATTCCATTTCTCCTTCCCAGTGCATCCTTCTTTTCCCCCCTACATTATTATTAATTTTTTTTGAAGATCATTCCAGCATATTCTATCCACATCCATGCCTTCTTTTTATGCAGATTCTTTCTAAGTATCTAATAATGATGAAGTTCTTTGGAGTTTCATTTATCATCTTCCCATTTAGGAATATAAACAGCTTAAGGACTCCATTGAGTCCCTTGTTTTACTCTTTCATATTTACCTTTTTATGCTTCTCTTGAGTCTCCCATTTAATGTCAAATCTATTTGGCTCTGGTCTTTTCATCAAGCAAGACTGAAAGTCTTGTATTTCATTATATATCCATTTTTCTCTCTAAAGATTATACTCAGTTTTTCTGAGAAGATGATTTTTGGTTAAAATTGAATTGATTTAGCTTTATGCTTTAACTTCCCAAATTATTCCAGAACTTTTGCTCTTGTGCCTGCATAACTGCCTTTCCACTCTAAAGCAAAGTTTCATACATCATTAGGAATGTACACCCTCATCTTTGAGGATTTCACAACTGAAACACAGACATTCACAGCCCTTGATAATAATTATGTTCAACAGAAGTTACAACCCACTCAACTTTCTTAGATCTGCCAAGCATATTGTTTTCTTGAGAATCATTTCTAGTTGCACAACTATAAGCTGAGATGGTTCAGTGGATAGGGATTAAGAATTGGAGTCAGAAAAGCTCGAGTTCAAAGTTTGCTGCCAATACTTACTGGCAATGTGAGATTCTGAGAAAGTCATATAATAAAAATAACTAGCATATATGTAGTTCTTTAAGGTTTGAAAAGATCTTTACAAACACAATCTTGCTTATAATCACAAAGTACAATCTTGCTTATAATCACAAAGTACAATCACAAAGTACAATCTTGCTTATAATCACAAAGTTTCCATTTTGTAATTGAGAAAATTGAGGCAGAGATAGGTTAAATGATTTACCCATTCATAAAATGAAGTTAATAATAGTGCTTACCTCCCAGGGTTATTGTGACGGTCAAAAGTACTTTGCAAATCTTAAAGCACTAAATAAAATGTTAGTTATCATTATTATTATTATCATGTTGTTGATTTTGTTGTCATGACAAGTCATATAAGTGCTCTGTGACTCAGTTTGCTGATCTAGAAACTGATCTGTTTGTATAGCACTGCCCTCTAAGATCTATTTAATCTTATCATTTTACAAATAAGGAGCCTGAATCCCCAAGATCAAAATAACTTATTCAGGATCTCTGAACTAGTAAGTAATAGAGACAGGAAAATCCAGACTATTGGGGCCAGACTACTTAACAGTACAAAGATAGACACCACAAAGGCCCTGCTTTCAAATAATTAACAATGGGAGAAGGGAATAGAGAGCCAGCATCTAACCACCTAGTTTACAAAGGTCAAAAGAACTATGGAAAATTTGTAGAAGGAAATCAAGCAACTAAGTGAAGGAAACAAGTCTCTTAAGTTGACTTCAATTTGTCTCTCAATCAACAAGCATTTATTAGGCATCTCCTACACAGAAGGCTCTCCTCTAGAAACCAAGGATACAAAGAATGTCAAAAAGCAATCCATGATCTAGAGAGACTCCCAATCTAATGGTGGAGACAAGCTGCAAACATGATACTGACTTAGATATACTAGACTTCCATTAGAACATCCTTTGGCATGGTTACTTATTATCCTTAGTGAACAAGAGAGGAATTGAACTTCAGATTTCAGTGATATTGGGAATTCCCACATAAGGAAACTTCCTTGGCCAATGGAGGTGGACCTTTTCTCTTCCCCTCACAATCTTAGACAACTATGTAGAGCACTGGGAAATTGTGACTTGCTCTCAGCCACATAACCAGTGTTTTCAAAACTCAAGTTCAAAAGGAGCTTTCTAGCCAATGGAACATTGAGAAAACCCTATTATTGTTATAGTACACTTCTTTAAGATTCTTATCATTATGGATTCTCACTAAAATGTAAGTCTTTAAAATTAGAAAAAAAATTTTAAAAGACTTAAAATTAAATCTTTAAAATGACATGAAATAGTTTAAATGTCAGCAATACAAGGTAGTTGAATGATGTCTTATTCTGTGAACATTATGCATCGTGAAAGGTGAGGGAGTAAAAAAAAGTTAAGAAACAGTTCTAGGCTTCTTGAAAGACTATGTCTTTAAGGTGGGAGAAAGTAATCCATATAGAATGAAGAATGAGGAGGAGTGGAGGCAAAGGGCACCAGCCATGGGGATTCATCATGAGCAAAGTTGGAGATGCAAAGGTCAGCTGAAAATCAAATTGAATCTGATTTGTAATAGTAGCTGCAACTTGCCAGTGAGGAAAGCAATTGTGGAACATTGCTAATTGGGATGATGAAGAATAGCGAGAATAGCCAGGTGAGACTATGAAAGGGCAGGTGCCTTCAGAGTCAAGGCTTTGGTTTATCGAACTGTTTTATCTGTGTGATGAATATGAACATTTTCCCAGGGGTCTCTGGGATCTGAGTTAATGTGTATGGGCTGTATCAGGATCCATTTATTTGTCCTTCCTTTTCAAAGGATCAACGATATGATAGGGTGATATCTTAAGTTGTAGGTGAATTGGATTTAAGTGAAACAGAGTTGCACAAAGTTATCAGCCACATTCTCTCTTCCAGTCCAGTGGCATGAAGAAGTCAGGAAAACTGGCCCAAGATTCAGTAGGTAGCCCAAGTACACCACAGCACCTGCTTTAGCTGTCTCTCTGGACATTAGAACAAGTTGTTCTCATCTGCCCATTCCACCAGGGGTAGTCTTCACACATTTGGGGTAAACATGATTCTAACTCACTGGCAGTGTTGAAACCTGTTGGCTTTTTGCCATCTGGGTTAGTGTATCTGCCAAAATGATTTCACCAGGGTGTGGCCACTGTACATGCTACAGTTTCTTGGAATCACAAGTGAGAGTTGGGTGATAGGTGAGTACCAAAGGTGGATAGGCAGTCCTTACAGTAAAGCTGCTAGCCCTCCCTAGATTGCCCATACATCTCAATAGAACCCATAATATCCTAGGATAGTTGAGGAGTGAGAGACCAAAAAAAAATCCTGAGAGGAAAGGAGCAAGACCCTCTTTGCAACTCCCGTACTTAGCTGATGCATAGTAGGTGCTTTATAAATGTTTGTTGATTAATTAATAGGTAGGGGGAAAGTGTATGAAGTCTATTCATCAGTGAAGAAATAGAATGGAACATGAGATATGGGTATGAAACTGAGATTTTTACCTAAGACCTGTTTTCAGACCAAGGACAGCTACTGTTTTCAGGTACATGTAGTACAAAGGGAACTTGTCCATTAGAGCAGGTGGTGAAAAACAGGGCAGATGGCAAGATGGCTACATGACTAGGAAGCTAACTGCATAGAATGGGCTGCATTTTGTTCTGACAAAACCAAGTGGACCAAAAATATAGAATCCCTGAAAATTGTTAGAAAATAAATGCCTTATAGAAAGAGACACTGTGGAGGCAAGAGCTTTGTGTTTCAATCTTAAATTCTTCCACTCATTCATTGTTTGAGTTTAGACATCAATTGCTCTAGACCTCAAGTTATTCCCCTCCAAAATGAGCATGTCAGACTACATAGACAGTTCTTAAACCTTGTTTTTTAATCTCAGGACCCTTTTATACTCTTAAAAATAGTTCAATGGAGAGAGTGCTGGGCCTGGAAACAGGTTAAGACTATGATGAGTCGATAATTAATATCAAGCCTTGGATACTTGTGAGTTGTGTGACCCTAATCAAGTCATTTAATTCTGTTTGCCTCAATTTTCTCCTCTGTGAAATGAGAAAGTAAAATGAGGAGAAGGAAATGACAAATCCCTCCAGTATCTTTGCCAAGAAAACCCCAAATAGGGTCATGAAGAGTCAAACATGACAGACATAATTGATTAAAAGCAAGCCCTATCCCAAAGTTTTATTTATGTAGTTTATATCTATCAATATTTTTACTGTATTAGAAATGAAAATATCTTAGTATCATCATGGAAAAAAAAACCTTTCTTGCTTTCTTTCTGAAACTCTTTCAGGGTATCCTTAATGTTATGAGTTTCAGGAACCACTTGAGGTCTAAGGACTATATTTTAAGAATTGATACTTTAAATGACTATTTTAAGAATTCTGTAATTCTGAAAGAATGATCATTTCTCTAGAAGAAAAAAGTGCTAGTGGGTATCTAATAATTAGAATATTTTTGAATAAACAAAGGATAGGAAGGAACTCTGTGAGACTAAAATCTCAAAGCAGAGAGGTCAAGTTATGTTGTCGAAAGTTTCCTCGTGGAAGTTCCGGCCCAACTGAAATTAAAGAAAGAAAGAAAATAACAATGATTTATATGTTGAATTTATGTAGTACTTTAAGATTTGCAAAATGCTTTCCTACCAATACTTTTGTGATAGGAATTAGAAATATTTAGCCCATTATGCAGAGAAGGAGACAAGGAGATGAGAAAAGTTGAGAGCCATTAGAGGCTATGTAGCTATTGTGTTAGTGCCAGGATTCAAGCCCTGTATCCTAAAGTCACTTTATGACTCCACATTGCTAGAGATAGCTCTAGGGAAAGATCGTGGAAACCCCTTTCCCAGTGAGTTCTACTGCCTTGCTCTCAAGACATTCTACTGCCAGGCCTACAATATTATGATTCTATGAAATAATAATCAAGAGAGAAGTAGAATTATTTACTTTGAACTGAGGAATTTTTAAAGAGGGTAATATTATGATGACACAGAAAAATTCTAATCTATTAGAAAAATTATTTGGGGCAGCCAGGTGGCGCAGTGGATAGAGCACTAGCCTTGAATTCAGGAAGACACGAGTTCAAATTTGGTCTCAGACACTTAACACTTCCTAGCTGTGTGACCCTGGGCAAGTCACTTAACCCCAGCCTCAGGAGCGGGGGGGGGGGGGGGGGGGGGGAAGAAAAGAAAAATTATTTGAAATTAAAATTGGAAACATTTTCTCTTGCTTAGGATTCTGGAATTGCTATGTAATACTTATGTGAACTTCAATAAATCACTTCAGTTACATTACCAATAAATTTAGGAGATTGAGCTAGATGACTTCTTAAGACTTTTGTAAATCCAAAACATATGATTCTGTGATTGTGACTAATCATGGCTACAACTGAGACTTGCTTTTCACCATTGATTAAAAGAAAAGAAATCTATGCATATTCACATCAACAATTTGCTAGGAACTGTTCTTTGTTGATGGTGTGTGGGAATTTGACTGCTTTATTTTAGAATGAGTTAAATATGAAATTCTGCTGAGTTTTACTTAGCCCTCTATTTTCAATAAACCTAGAAGATTTTCTCATCTGATTTCTGGAAGTAGGATACCCAAACTCTTTGTAGCTTCATGTTTTTGCAAAGACAGACTGAACAATTATTAGATTGCCTCATCAAGCTGTTTTCCTTTCACTTACAGGGATTTTAAATCTTGAAGTAATACTGTTTAAATTTTTTGTTTAGATATGTGTTCCACACCACCCTCCCCTTGCCTCCAAGAAAATTCCCAATGAAGTTCTGTCTTCCATCTGGACAATTTTTTCCCTCAGGGAAATCTACCCAATTTTTTTTTTTTTTTTAGGATTTTCTCATTATATGGCCATAACTCTTGAGTCTTATGTTCTTCTTTTTTTTTTTTTTTTTTAATCTTCCTTGGGGATTTTAAATCTACCAAATCTGTCTTGATTTCTCTTGTTAAGCATATTAACCACAAGATTTTTTCCCCCAAATGTAATTTCACTTGTAGGTATCTTTTTGTTGTCTTTGATTCTTCCTGTGAATAATCACTGTTTTCTTAGCACATAAAACAAATTTATTTTTTGTGATCTTCCATATTTTTTTTGTTTTGGTTTGATTTATTGCTTACCAATTTCTTCAACAATTCTTTTTCTTTTCATTTTAGGTGATTTCTCAATATATTTTTAGGGACAATGGCTTCTAGACTGATTTCAGACATGACCTTGTTCATTTAATATAAAAATATACTTTCTTTCCAAGGAAAACAGAAACTGAATGATTACTCCATTTTCAGCTGAAGAACAAAAAAATTATCTAATAAAATGTTTGTGATTTCTTTTAAAAAATCATTTGTGACTAACCTTGCCTGATTGAATAACTTAGACTCCCAGAAAAGTGAATCTTTCAGATACAGCTAGGTAGTATAATAGAAGGAGCATGTGACTTGGAGTCAGAAAGTCCTAAATTTAAACCTGGCCTCAGATACTTGTTTGCTACGTGATCCAAAGCAAATCTCTTCACCTCCAGCTGCCTTGGTTTTCTTATCTACAAAATGGAGATAATAAGCACTTCCTAGGATTGCTATGAGGATGAGATATGTTTAAAAGTATTTTGTAAACCCTAAAGTGCTATATATAAATAAAAATCAAGGTAAACATAATATATAAATCAATAAAGATAAATCAATTTTGTATAATTTGTTATTAATATACTTCTAGAGAATTTCATCTTTTCAAATAGTCTACACATTTATATTTTAAACTCTAAATGTCATCTTTTTGTTAAAAATGCATACTTTATATGGATATCAATAAATCTATGATGAATAAATCAGTGGTTAATGAAAAATTTGCAATTTTTTTTAAAGGATTTGTCTAGTGGTTTGAACAATAGTCTGATCAATAGCCTGAAAACAATACTGTTTTCAAAGAACATGAAAAAACCTGGAAAGCAATAATGGAGTGCTCATAATTTCATTATTTCTGGGTTCTCCCATCTCCTTGGTGTGAATAGTTCCCCCACTAATGCAAGTCACAATCCTTCTCTATGATAATTTTCTTCTTGGTGGATGGTCATCTTGAAGAATACTTTTGACTTAAAAATTCATCCCCTGGTTACTTATGAGCTGTTGATTAAGACAGATAATTAGATTTTCAGTGCCAAGCAGCTGGAAAGATCCAGTGGTTGGAGTGATAGTGGTGGTAATGATGGTAACATATGGAGGAATAAGAGTGCAACACAAAACTGGCTAGCCCTGGCTACAGAGGCATAAGCAAGGCTACTCAGCTAGTGTTAGTCTAATCAGGGAGCAAGGTTTTAGTGAACCACAATCACTTTGATTTTTTTCTTCACCCAGGTGTTAAGTTGCCATCCTATCTTTGTAGTATCAGAAAATGCTAAATAGCAGAGAGCAAAACTCAGATTTGAGATACTTCCTTCCTCTGGAGATCTTCTTTCAAGAACCAAAAACACAGTGTCTGGAAAATTTTTATTGTTCATTTTTGTTCAACTTTTGTAACCATATTTGAGGTTTCCTTAGTTAGCAAAGACACTAGACTGGTTTGTTAGTTCCTTCTCCAGCTCATTTTATAGATGAGGAAACTGAGGGAAACAGGTGAAGTGACTTGCCCAGAATCACACAACTAATAAGTGTTTGAAGCTGGATGTAAACTCAGGTTTTCTTGACTTCAGGCTAGTGCTCCATCTACTGTCCCACCTACTTGCTCCTGCCTGGCATATAGTCAGTGCTTAATAAATGTTTATTGGATTGGATTTGATCTTGTGTCCTTCCTGTAAAAATGAGGACTTTGGATTGAGAAAGAAAAGCTGATTTGTTCTGCAAGAGCAATCCCAAAATACTTGATGTCTCATCTATAACTATCTAACAGTGTCCAATTTTTACAAAACTTAAAAAAAAATTAATCTTGGTAATTTTTTTCAGCAGGGGGCAGACAATGTCCAACAATGAGGGTAGTAAAAAAACAAAAACAACAACAAAAAAGTCAGCAGAGAAAACAACAGGAAAGTTCAGGTAATTATCAATTACAGAACAGTTCTAGAACTTTGAGATCCCTCACTTTTCTAAATCTATGAAAGACTCTGTGAGCCTAAGACCACAACTCTGTCATTGAAAGGAGTTACCACTGAAGGATGATCTTTTCTTTTAGTATACATGGGTTCTATTTAATCAATACATTGTGTCCATGTGCAGTGTACCAAGCAAATAGTAGCAGTCTGGGTTTCTTTGTAGAAATGGAACATAGAAAAATTACAAAAATCTTTAACAAAATCATTTTATTGATAAGAAGAAACATATAATATATAATAAGATAACATGATACAATGCATTTAAAAAATAAAAAGGACTGTGTTTTTAATAGGCTTTCTATTATTTCCATACACTTTCTTTCAATCATTCTTACACTAGGCATGTATTGGTATATTCTCAGCTTAAACTCTGGGTGACCAAGTAGCTTTCATACCTCTTGCCACATGATGTTGTTCTAGAATTCTACTTTTCTGGAACTCACTTTCATATATGGTCCTGGTAAGTTTTTATTGCAGATCAAACTTTCCCTTGCAGCTTATGCTTTGGTATCTTAGAGGCGATGTAGAATTTTTCTAAAATAAAAAGTTTGTAAATATTTTGATTTAAAAAAAGAAAATAAAAAAAATCATCAATTCTAGAAATTTTAAATTAATTTATTTTGAATTGCCATAGGAGAAAAAAGTATTATTTTGTGGTACTAAATAGAGATTGATAAAATTATAAGACCAAATATATATAAGACCAAATTAAACTTTAAATGTACAGTTCAAAGAACTCAATCATAGAACTAAATATTGACTGAATACTAGACTCATAGAGGAAATCATACATTACCTTTTGTTTGGACTCAACTTCCTTTATCTGTTAAAAAAAATACAAACTTTTGAAATGGACTTTGTCTTCCATCTACTTAGTTAACTAAGATCTCTAGATTGGTCATCATTCCAGACAGGTTACCTTGCTGATTGATTTTGTATTTGAAAGGAGTCAAGACTTCTTTCTATTGAACAATTGAAACAAGTCAATCACTATAAACCTAAAATTTAAATTTCATACTCTTTTTAAGTTGCACCACTAGTTTGAAGCAAGAATAAGCAACTTATTCTCTTAGGGGTTTTGTGTTCCTATGACCTTGAGCAACACAGTAATTTTTCAAATAAATGCAGTGAGATTCACAATGAAGGTGTTCTTTAATTTGAATTTTTGTTATGATTTATCTTGGGATCTCTTTACAAACATTATCGGCGGTATTACAAATACATTTTTTAGAAAGTGAGACAGAATTAAAATGAGAGAGAGAGAGAGAGAGCAATGGATATCACAGTGACATTTACATTACTTTAGAAGGGCTTTTTAAAAGAGTGGAAAGCAATGATAAAACTCTTCTGGAGCTTGTGTTCTTATACTTTAATGCCATGGTTCCAAGTAATAAAAACTAGAATAAAGTTTTCTGGAAAAAAAATTCTTTTTGAACCTATAAATAAACATGCATATATTCAAACCACATCAAATAGTCCCATTTCAATGGTTTTTAGAAAACAACATCATTGGACTTTAGAACAGAACATTTGGCAAATATTTACATAATGGTTTCAGTGAAATATTTTGAAGAAACCCTGTTTATCATTATTATACATTTACACGAATAATATTAAATGGTTATAATGCTGACAAATCTCAGCACAGGTATGATTTAATGTATCTAATTTCTTCCCAAAATATACCCTCTATGGACTATGGAATCGTTTCTCAAACATATGACTCACGTTTTTCAGGAAGAAAATTCTAAAGGTACCCATTCCTGCCAGGATTTTTTCCCCTTAAAAAGCAGGGAGTGCTGAGCCAGTTTGAAAACTCTGCTACTTTGCAAAGAGTCATTTGGGTTTTGAGAAGCTGACATAATCATTCCCCTTCCACCCATGAATGACAACCAGAAAACATTCCTTATGGCTATCATCTGAACACGGTCTTCAAATCAGATGTGGGGGCAAGCAGAACTGTCAATTTCTTTCTGTTAAATCTAGCAAATAATGACTCAAGGCCTACAGATGGTAAGTACAGAGTTAGAATCTTTTTGAAATCTTTTTGGAGCCTCTTAAGAAAGAGATCATTGACAGCTATAAATGCCAGTTTAAGGATTGAAGAATATACCATAAGAAACATAGCATGGTTATTAGTGGGGATGGGGGGGAAGAAAGGGAAGGAGGCTCAGAAAGAGCTTTGCATTTTCTAAAAATGCTCAAAATAGATTTTCCAGGACAGAAAAAGTACATGCTTCTATTTTAGCTTCCCAGACCCCAAAGGGATCCTATTTTGCTGCAATAATGAATACATGGACAGAATGTATCTCAACACGAAGAGATGACTAAGTGGGTGTGATGATTTCCAAAGTCTCCCCAGCCTTTTATAATATCCCTTCTGTTTCCAGTGTGGCAATTCCTAGAAGGCCCCACTTTTTTTTTATAGACCTATAGGGGAGGATCAGGAACACTGATTCAGAAATAATCTCATAAGCTCATTCCTCCAGATTCTGAGTGATCAAATGAATGGACATTTATTAAAGGGCCACCATGGGCAAGGTCCTGTGCTAGGCCATGGCGTTATGGAGATAAAACCAAAATAGTCTTTTCCTGGGCAGCTTGCCACTGGGGAACATGTTCTTTGCAGCCATATTATACTGAGAATGAGAAGGGGGTAGCATGAAGTGTATTTCATCTGTCTAGATGAATACAAACATGAAAACTTGGTGGAGAAGGGATCACTTTGAGATGCAGTCTAGCATAATGGAATCAGGGAGGCCTGTATTCAAATCCCGCTTCACATCTTTACTAGCAATATGACCTTAGGGAAATCATTATTCTCATGCCTCAGTTTCCTTATCTGTTAAATGAGCACTGATCTCGATGGCCTCCAAAGTCCCTTCTACCTTTCCATGACTCAGCCTAACCATACAGCCCTTAGTTTGAGACCACTAGAAACAATCTGAAGGCAGAGTTCCTAGGTTTAAGATTTGGTTACTCTGACTTTGTATTTCATTTTTTTTCAATTTTAAAACAAAGGGTTTAGAATTAATGATCTCCATATCTAGGCCTATGTTCCTATGGCCTCCAAAGAGAATGATCTCTCTGCTCCCTGAGATTGACTATTTTATCCTACTTTGGTAGAGTTCCAATGGTTATCAGTCTTTAATTTATCTCTATGTGACTTCTGTCTGTTGTTCCTCATTGGAAGAAAAACCTCATGAGCAGAAAAGATGATCAGCAATCACCTAGAGACAAAATCCTTTCATTACCACAGGGATAGGAGACCACCGACAAGCCATAGAACTCCTTCTTCTATGAAGAGCTGTTTCCAGGAGAGAAGAATTGTGACTGAGGCTATGTATGACTCAAACAGAAATCAAAATCATCTAAGAAAAATCACTGACTTCCAAGTCAGATGGAGGAGACATTTGATTCTTGGACCCTAGACAGTTCTTAGCTTCCATTGCCTTCTTCCTCCCGTTTCCTGTAAGCTTTATTTAACAGTTGTATTTCTTCCTGATAGCCATCTCTCTCCAGATGCTGCTTTTGACTGTTCTGCCTGTGGGCCTCCACAGTGTCTGGAATGGATATATTGATGTCACTGTCAGGATTGTTTGTGGGGATGAAGAGGGAGTAAGAAGCGGTCTCCCCCAAATCGCAGGAAACAAACCGATTTTCTTTGCGGGAATAGCGTAGAGAAGGAGATCTGACTTGGGTTGAGGACTGGCTGATGTTGCTAATGATGGACACCGTGTCCATGGCTTCCTCATTGTCACAGATTTCCAACACTTCCAAGTGGATCTTGACGCTGGTGTCTGGGAAAGTGGTGGGCGAATCCTCTGGGTTTGGCTCATGCCCCACGCTCTTGGATCGATAGACTTCGATTTTCTTGGCCGCTGGGGTAATTTTTTGCCCTTCTGCACTCACCTCATAGGTGGAGAGAGATAAAGTCTTCCCTGTGGGGGCGTGGAGAGACACAGTCCCTTGAAATGCACACAAAGGAATAGCGAGAGCACCACCGGATCGCTGGAAAAAACAAAAATAATCATTATTTAGAGCTATAGTTTACAACACAATTTACAAATCTTATCTCATTAGATTCTCACAACAACCCTATGAGGTGAGTGCTGCTATAATCCCAGTTTTCAGATGAAGAAATTGAGATTAAAATAACGGTGATATTGATGAGAACTAGATAAGGAGTATCTAAATGAAATTAGGTTTAATTGAGGTCCAGTGGCAGGTTCAGGGTACAGGGAGTCAAATAGAGCTCCCCTGCAGCCCCTTTGGATTTGGCTCAAGGATACAGAGTTAAATGAGGTCTAGTAGCGGCGCAAGAGTCCTCTGTAAAGGAATTTACAGACCTGAAAACTTAGATTGATAAAAGAGGTTTATTATGGGGTTTGGAAGTAAAGCTTAGTTAGTAAAGTTGAGGGTAGAGCTAAAAGGGCACTGGAAGCACAGGTCCAGTGGGCAGAAACCCTTGACATGACCAGCATAAGGATGCCATGTTTGGGATCTCTGCAAAGAGTGGACTCCAGTTTTGCTCTTTTTATAATTGGGGGGCTCTTAATAATCTGAAGGGGCTCATGGATGGAGTCTCAGGTTGGCTTCTGGCTTGAGCTTCAGCCAAGGTTAGAATTTGAATAGAATTCAATGGGTTTTTAGATAAGGAGGAAACTGTTTGTGCTTGGGGTGGGCAGAATCCCTGGGGCAGAGTCCAAGGAGGTTTTAAGAGTTTTGGGGTTTCCTCATCAGTATAACTACTGAGTATCTACCGTAGGTTTTGAACATAGGTCTTTCTTACTAATTAATGGCTTCTTTCTGGGTTACTCAATCTCTTTTGTTTTTGTTTTTCCTTTTGGAAAAGAACATGACTTTATTTTCTAGCTCAGTTTCCAAGGATCATTTGATGACTACTGGAGACAAATGCTGTCATTGGAGTTCCTGGCACAATTACTCATGATCACAACTCAGGTTGTGCTCAGAATCACTCTTTCATTGTAAGGAAAGAGAAGAATATTTTACAATGAGGGACAGGAGCTGCTCACTGATAAGAGTCCACAGATATTTTCAAGATTGGGAAATGTTGGTCCTAAAATCCAGTGTCCCCTCTATGGTATTAGTGGAGTTTAAAATTAGCACAAATGTTCTGGAAAGCAAATTAGAATTATGCAAATAAAGTGGCTAAAATGTTTACACTCTGAACACCTTCAGACACCTCAGAACACCTTCTTTGTTAAGAAGGTAACTGCTTGGAAAATATTCTAAAAAGGTCAGGGATAAAAAGAAAATCCACATATACATCATTATAATAGCACTTTTTGTGGAATCAAAAAAATAGAAGCAAAGTAGAGGCACATGATTTAGGAATTTAGCAGCTTGGTAAACACTCTAAAAAGGTCAGGGATAAAAAGAAAATCCAGATATACATCATCATATTTATAATAGCACTTTTTGTGGAATCAAAAAAAAAATAGAAGCAAAGTAAATGTCCACTGATTGGTACATGAATGTAGTGGAAAAAGTACTGTGCTGTAAGAGATGAACATCATGAATATACAAAAAGTTGGGAAGGCTGACAAGAATTGATTTAAAATAAAAGGCACCAAGAAAACTATACATGATGGTTACAACAATGCAAATAGAAAAAAAAAAACACTATCATCACATACCACCTGAAAATGAATGCAAAATTACAAAAAACTTGTTTGGCCCCATCAAAAACATGACTGTTTGCAGAGGAAAACTGGGGTAGAATCAATATTCCAGATATTGTCAGTTTTTTTTAAGGTATTGACTAATTTTACTGATAATTTTTTTCTATCCTTTCCCTTTAAAAAATCTTTATTATAAAGATTGGCTCTTTGGGTGAAGAGAGGGAGAGAAATAAAGTGGAAAATGTAAGTGATGTGAAAACAAAAGATGACAAAAATATATTCTAAAAAGCCAATTCAGGGTCACAAACAAGTTTATTTATGCAAACTGTCACCTTATTATTCTATTAAAATGCTATACAGGTGAGGGAAATGGGATTTAAATATTATTGAAATTCATTTTTTTCTCCCCTGCTTAATGTGCTAAGGAGGTTTACAATCACAAAACTCTGACTCAGACATGGCACAAAAGATACTTGAACTCTACATTTTAGCATGAGAATCAAATGTCATCAAAGCAGCCCTTACCTTTCCACCAAGAAATCACTGCTGTTAAATGGAACCCAAAAATAGAGAACTCCTCCACAGCAGTAGAAAAAAAAAACTTACTTGAAAGTTTGAGCTTTTTGTATGGTAATTTAAATCTCAGGTGTCTTTTCTAGAACTCAATTCACCCCTTAAGCAAAGATAAGCCAATCTGTTAAGAAGCAGGATTTTTAAAGATTTTTTGTTTTTCATTGTGTTTATTCATTTAATTTCCTTTTTACTAAACTGCTTGCTAACTTGAATTTTGATCCCAGGAAATTATATTCCTCATACAGAGATGGGAAAAAATTATTCCCCTCTGCTCAAAAATGTTCAGTGCCTGCTTACTGCCCACTAAAGTCCTACTTCTTTCCCTCTAGTATTCAAGTCTTCAATCAATGAATCATCAACAAACAATGTTTTAAAGGAGTGTGTGGCACATGTTAGGAATATAAAGGCAGAAGCAGAAATGTCTCTCAAGAAATTGATTCTTTTGAATAAACAACTTATATTGGTTGTTCTTCATCATTCTCATTTTTTGTTCTTTTGCTTGGGTTTGTTTTTTGATGAGGCAGTTGGGCTAAGTGACTTGTTCAGGATCACACAGCTGGGAAGTGTTCAGTGTCTGAGGCTGTGTTTGAACTCAGTTCCTCCTGACTCCAGGACTGGTGCTCTCACTAAGTCATCTAGCTGTCCTTTCATTCTCAAAGAGGTAGAAAAAGAAATTACTATGTTAGATTCAAGATATGGTGTGTCTGACTGTGACTGATCAGACCAATAGAGCTCTAATGCTCTACTGCAAGTCTGGAACTAACAATCCATGTTCACATTTGTAATGGATTTTCTAAATTTGAGCATCTGCCATTTCAATGGCGCTACTGCACTCCTGCTTCACTTAATAGAACACAAAGCCTTCTCTGAGGTGGGCACGCCATGTTGGGTGGTCCTGTGCCAGCGTCTCTCACATCACACAATCAATTCTAAAGTTGTTAAGAGAGACCTTGAGAGTGTCCTTGTGATGAGGACGAAACTGAGGCTCTAAGCTGAGATGGATCAGTCTTTTCTGGTTGTCTGATTGTCTCTGTCCCTCTTCCTTCCCAAAGTACCAAGGCCCGGTTTAGCGAATGAATTCGCTACTCAATGCTGTTAAAACAAAATCTTTATTGGTTAGGAAAGGGATAGACAGGCAACTGGCCTCCAGGGAGAAAGGCCCAACTTCCTGAGAAGGGACTCCGCAGCAAAGTCATGGGCAAAAGGCAGGGAAAAGCCTAGTGCAAGGAATAGACTTTTGGAGATTCATTTTATACACAATCAGGGTCATAAAAGAAGAGTTTGTATTTGAAAAGGACTTTTTCTGCTTCCTTTGGATATAGGGATGTTTGTATATCAAAGAGGTTCCTGAGAGACTTGTAAATAAGAGAGGAATTCCTCTTAAGGATGTAAAATTCTATTAATCATTTGTGTCTCAGGTTATCTCCTTTAATCTTTTCTAAGATAGGAATTTCTCTGTTAATCATTTGTGTCTTGGGTTATCTCTTTTTAACCTCTTCACTTGTATCACTCTTACTGACCACCATGTGAGCGTTTGCTTTGTGTGAGTTCTCTATATGATAGTATCTTAGGCAAGTGTATGGTTGGCATTGGAACAACATGGCCATCCCCTTGGCCTTGTGCTTCTTGCTGTAGAGACTGAATGCTTGGCAAGTTAGTTTAAAGATGGGACCTCAGTTTCTGGCCCCTTATCTTGCCAGGTGATCTTCAGAATCTTTCTGAGACAATTCAAATGGAAGCAATTCCAATAGTGTTGGCAGATCGTCCAGGTTTCAACCTGGCATGAAACACTGAGGTCAGCAGAAGGGCTCTGCAGCCAGGTGGTGCTGAAGTGGATAGAGAGCTGAGGTTGGAGTCAAGGAGACCTGAGTTCAAATTTGACCCAAGACACTCACTTGCTATATGATCCTGGACAAGCCACTTAATCCTGGATGCCTCAGTTTACTCATCTGTAAAATGAGCTGTAAAATGGACTTGGTAGGAGACTTGAATTCAAATCCTACCTCAGATAATTAGTTGTGTGAATCTGACCAAGTCACCTAAATACTGCCTATCTCAGTTTCCCCACTTGTAAAAGGAGATAATAATAACATCTGCCTCTTGGAGTTGTTATAAGGATCAAATGAAATAATATATGTAAAGCATTTTGTGAATGAAAAGGGCTATGCAAATGTCAGCTATTATTAATGTATGTAAAGCCCTTTGCATACTTCAAAATATTCTAAAATGTCATTCATTATGTATACATAATGGCAAATCCATATTCCAAAGGTCACCTCCCACTGGGCTTCACTCACAGGTTGTCGGGTCAAAGCTGAGGGTAGAATTAGAAAACTAATTTGTAGTCCTGTATGTCTGCTTCATTTTTATAATAACTTGATAGCATAAATTGAAAGTGATCCTTAGGTATCTAAATTGTAGCAGTAGATGCTGTTACAACAAAGTGAAGTCCATCTCAAATAATGGCACAAATCTAAGTTGTAGAACATAACATTTACAAGTCATTCTGAGACAAACGACAAATTTATAAGTGAGACATTATTTCAGTGAAAATCTTCAAATTCAATGACTCTAAATGGTATGGTCGAATAAATTGGGACGATGGGAGGTGGGGCTATTACCCAAAAGAAGCTCCCAATATGAGCCTAATGGAAATATGGAAAACTAGAAAACATTTTGTCAATGACATCATAAAAACCTAGGGCTAAATAATGTGTTTTGCAAAGACTACAGATAGTCTTTTTCATCTGAGGATGTATAACCAATTTAGAATTAACCAAAAGCTATGTGTGCTCACATTATAGACTTTTTAAAGTTTACATTTTCACCTGTGTCTTCCTATCTTCTGTAACATAAGAATTAAAAGCTCATGGAAATTAATGGCTGTCTAAATTGCCTTATTCTCTAGGTAGCATAGTAGATACTTGACTTCAAAAAGATACATCTTCATGAGTTCAAATCCAGCTTCATATACTCACTGGTTTTGTGGCACTTAACTCTATTTGCCTCAGTTTCCTCATCTATAAAATGAGTTAGACAAGGAAATGACAAACTACTTCAGTATGTTTGCCAAGAAAACCCCAAATGGACTGAATTACAACAGCATTCTTTAGATTTTCATAGCTATTACATAAGATATTGATGAGAGAAAGGAAAGGGGGAACCCCGTTTGTCTGCACAAAGATCTCATGAGGCGCAGTGTCCCCTGTAAATGAATTTTTTTTTTTTTAAGGCTGGAGTTAAGTGACTTGCCCCGGGTCACACAGCTAGTAAGTGTTAAGTGTCTGAGACCTGATTTGAACTCGGGTCCTCCTGAATTCAGGGCTGGTGCTCTATCCACTGCACCACCTAGCTGCCCCCCTATAAATGAATTTACAGGCCCAAAAACCTAGATTGATAAATAAAAGGTTTATTGTAGGAATTTGGAAGTAAAGTTCAGTTAGAAAGATGCCGAAGGTGGCCGCTGAGTGGGCAGGAACCCTTACATGGCCGGAAGGATACCATGTTTTGGGAGGGGAAGGGCTCCTGCAAAGAGAGAGCTCCGGCTTGGCTCTTTTATACCTAAAAGATGGTGGGCGGTTCCAAGTTTTTGGCGGGCTTTTCAGATAAGGAAGAAACTGTTTGTGGGGAGCTGAGAAAACCCAAGCCAGCTTAGATCCGGTGGGAGCTGGGCCTGGATATTCAGCCATGGGGGTAGGGAAATCAGAAAGGAATCTTAAAGGGACCTCAACCCCCATCAATATGATTTGCTTTTTTTATAATCAATTGGAATTTTATATTCTGACAGTAGAAAATATGTTTGGTTTGAAGTGAGAGGATATGAGTTCAAATCCTGGCTAACATGGGAGAAGATAACTAACCCCTTTGTTTCTTATGTTCTCCTTTGTAAAATGATAATAATAAACATTATTATTATAAAGGCAATAATAATAAATTAACATTTATTTAGCACCTTGAACTTTGCAAAGTATTTTTCCTATGTGATTTCATTTGGTCTTCACCACAAACCTGGTAGATAGGAACTATTATTATTCTCATTTTAGAAATGAAGGGATGGAGGCAAATTTAAGACATTGAATTATATGATGTCCAAAGATTTTTCCACTTTTAAATCAACAATCTTATTACTGACTCTATTCTTTAGTAAGCATGAAATACTGCCAATCACCATAGCACTCAATCGCTCATGAGAGTTTTGATGTGCAATGAATAGTTGTAGATCCAGAGAATATAAGATTTTGTTCCTATCCTATCATTGGCAGTCAATTTTAAAGTTCCTACTTTAGAAAATGCTTCCAAAAAGTATACTAATTCTCTTTTCTACAAAGAAATAATTTAAAGTCTTACCTACATTAGAAAATGCTTTCAAAAGAGCATACTATACATATATTGTAGTTAATTTATACTTTAACATATTTAACATGTATTAGTCAACCTGCCATCTGGGGGAGGGGGAAGGGGGAAGGAGGGGAAATATTGGGACAAAAGATTTGGCAATTGTCAATGCTGGAAAATTACCCATGCATATATCTGGTAAATAAAAAGCTATAATAAAAAAAGAGCATACTAATCTCCTTTCTACAAAGTCTGCTTCATCTGAGAAGAGAAAGATACTCATAAACTTTCCAAATGCTTAAGTTATTGCTATAGGAAAACTATTAATTCAAAAACTATAATTATATATATATAATTCAAAAACTATAAAAAAATTGGTACAGACTCACTGACCTTGAACTGGTTGCAAGCTCCTTAGTGGACTACAGGATGAAGAAATATATGAGATCTATTTTGTTTCTTTGCTGATATGGTGCTTTTATGCAAGGTGAAAAATTGGGTCACTCTTGGAATTGAAGGCAGGAAAAACATTCATACTCTCAATGGACTTTAGAAGTGGGATGGACCCCAGATATCATCTAGCTGCATTCTTTTATATTATGGATGAGGAAAAATAGACACTAAGTGTCTAAGTGACTAGGCCAAGGTTATACAAGTATTTAGTGAGTGGTACTGGCTCAAAATTTGCCTTTTGTATTCCAGCCTTTGTTCACTATACTCTGTGCCTTTTGGAAAGAAACTTGCATTAGTCAGGATTCAAATTTAAGTCTCCTGTGTGGGAGGTAATTTGTCTCTACTGAAATACCTTTTTTTTTTTTTTCTCCTGAGGCTGGGGTTGAGTGACTTGCCCAGGGTCACACAGCTAGGTGTTAAGTGTCTGAGACCAGATTTGAACTCGGGTCCTCCTGAATTCAGGGCTGATGCTCTATCCACTGCGCCATCTAGCTGCCCCCTTCTATTGAAATACCAGTGACACTTGCTACTGACAGCATGGTGGTATAAATAAGAGCAATTGTTATGAGTAGTTTATGGGCATCAGACATAGAGTAACGTAGACACTTAAGAATTCAGATCAAGTGAAATTTCTGAAAGTTTCCTGCCATGAAGTTCAGCATTCAGTCGAATAAACTACATGTCCCATGAGGCTGAAGATCTTTTCTGAGGTAAAAGGGAAAATAGATGTATATGAGGGAAATTTTGTAAAAGAAACTTAAGCAAGTCCTTCTCTAGCCAGTTCATGTTAGCCTTGATGCAAGGGACACTTGGGTTGAAGATTTGTTTCAGCAATATACTGATCATATGACTCACAGCAAACATAATCTCTTCATGCTCTAGTCAATTCTATAATTCTAAGTTATAGAAAAGGTATTGACCAGCATTGGTAGACAGAGTTTTATAACCTAGTAGTTCCCTATACCAATAAAATCAAAGATCCAATTCCCATCCTTATCCCTATGAAAAAAGGAGGAATCCTCACAATATTCTTGGGATTAAGTTTTGTTAATTCTTCTGTAGATTCTATTCAATGGGGATAATATTAAATATTATCCAGTCAAAAAATAGATAATATCTTCTTGAAAGATTTGGGAGTTACCAGAAAGGTGGCAAAATGAATGGCCATGTCTTAATTAAACTCTTCTTCATTATCTCAAGAAAGTAAGAAATGTGCCAAATGACACAGAACAAAAATAATTTTTAGAAGAAGGGAAAGAAAAAGAATTCTCACAAAGAAAATCCAACATAAAAACAACAGACGGAAAAAACTGAGTAAACGCAGAACTCGTCTTACAATCGAATTCTCAATCAACAAACTTTCAAGAGGCTACTATGTTCCAGGAATTGGAACTGGAGACACAAAGACAAAAATGAAACATTCCCTTATTCTAAAAGAATTTGCATCTAATTGGATGAAGAAATAATATTTCTGGAATGGAGAGATGAATAAAATCAATTAATCAATCGATATTTATAAAGTACCTATAATGTGCCAGCCACTGTGCTAAGCACTCAGGATAGACAAAGTTGCTGTCCTTAAGATTCTCATAATTGAAAAGACAACAAATATATACAATTAAGCTACACATCTAGTAGCTAAATGAAAGATGGATTGGATATAATCTGTATATATAGTATACATATAGATCTGTATATATAGTATACATATACACAGTACGTGTGTACTCACATATATAAATATATGTACTTCCCTATATGTTTCATATGTACACTATGTTTTTCTTTCTTAGAAATCTATTATCTATGTATCTCTATCTCTATTATTATTAAATTTATATTATTTCTCTTGAGATACTTAGATAAATAATAGGGATAGATTAATAAGTATGTATTACATATATCACCTATTATATATCCATATATCTATAGATTATGTATATGTTATCATATATATGTTATATATATAATACCTATATTATGTATATCTACATAATATGTAGTGTACATATCTAGCAAAGGAAACATATAGGAAAGGATATGTGTAGATATTTTTCTTGCTTTCTTTCCTCCTCTCTTGATATAATACACTTTTTTCCCCCCCTGAAGCTGGGGTTAAGTGACTTGCCCAGGGTCACACTGCTAGGAAGTGTTAAATGTCTGAGGGAGGATTTGAACTAGGGTCCTCCTGAATTCAGGGCTGGTGCTCTCTCCACTGCGCCACCTAGCTACCCCCTCTTTTGCTATTTCAGAGGCAAGACTTGAACCTAAATTTTGCTGACTCCCAGGCTAATAATCTCTGTATCCATTATATTGTCTATGTCTATAAGTATGCTTCCCAGAAAACTCTGGCCCTTTATTTCACAAAGGTGCAGTTTTTGCTCACACACTTGACTCACACATATTTTTTGAAGAACACAAATTTATCTTTAGCACCAAGGAAAATTGTTGGCTTTCTCTTGAATATTTGCCACCTTCAATGAGATCATTTAATTCTCTCTCCATCCACTCGAAGAAAGCATATCTTAGAGAAACTTTGAAATGAAGATTGTTCAGTAGAGAATTTGGTTAACTTTAAAAATTTCTCCATATTTGGAGGGTATAAATATAATTCTGCAAGATTTTGCTAACAGAAAGAAAACCCAAATCCATTAACCCAGGAATGAAATGTCTAAGATTTGAGTTTGGAATTATGTATGAATAAAGAAGAAATGAAAGAAAAGAATGGAATAGAGAATATGACACAAAAAAGTAAAATGATTTATACCCAAAGATTAGTTGTTCTACAGAGTGAACTTAGTCCTCAAGGGGAAAATAGATAAATAGAGTCAATTCCTTCCAATAATTCTTCTTGAGAAAATCATAGTTTAGTTGAATAGAATTTTTAAAATCCAAATTTAGAAGAAAAAGGCCACTTTAAAAAAGTTTATAAGTTCATACAATATGACAATGATGAGATAATGAGATAAATGATTATTTATATGTTATAAGAAAGAGACAAACATTGTCCCTAGGAGTCTCATATTATGTAATAGTCACTGAAAGAATAAAGGGAGAACAATGATGGGCATGGAAATGAAATGACTTATCGTTCCTTGAAATAAAAGTACCACAGGGGAAATTTATTCAAATTAACAATGTTGAAGAATAGGGCTAAGTAAGGAGTATATGAACCATACTCTTGTATGGAGCTGAGCAATGACAATGTAGAAAAAATAATACATACATACATACATACATACACACACACACATATATAGATATATATGTATATATACATATACATATATATCTCAGATTTAGTAGGATCAAAAGAATCAGAGCTATATGAAAAAAGAAGAGTAAGAAAATGTTTTTGAAGTGATCATGCTGTTTTTAGATTAAGCAATAGTAATAATAGGTGTTTGCAAGAGAAATGTAAAACATTTTTGCAGAAATTTAATATCAGATATATATGCATACACACATATTATGTGTATATGATGAAGAAAAGACAAAAACTTCCATTTTTCTTCCTTAGTTATCAAACTAGTTTAATAGGCTACTGATGGGATGAAGTCTGATGAAGAATTGCGTACCAAAATTTTTTTAACCACAGTTGGAAAAGTCCTAACTAATGTTGGCAAAAGCTTCATCATAAATTTTCTACATCAGCTGGTGGGCCAGACATGTGGGCTGGAGACACAGATGGTCTTGCCATACTGTGTGCTGGATATTATTTATCTAGATCAACTCTTGCAATATAATTTGTTCAAACTAATACACAGACAATACTGTCAATTCATAGGATCCTACATTACATTTCTAGGTCACTGCTTCAGACAGTAGCCCTTACTTTTATGTTGAATTCTAGAAAAATAAATCTATGGCTCTGTTTATCCCCTGATACTCCAGATAAATTGAAGTTTTATTAATCACCTAACTAACAGCCAATGCAATTTCTTCTTTTAAGACAACATGAAGTTATTTGAATAAGGTAGGGTGATTTAGTGCAGAAATACCATGGTTAGTGAATTATAATTGTAGTTTATGGTTACAAAATATAGCATCCTGGAGCATATTGAGTTACCCAATGGTAAATATCTTTACCTCCATTGTATAGATGAAAAAAAAAAGGATTAAAGAATTTACTTGACTTGACTAATAAGTAGCAAGATTCGGATTGAATTAAGGTCTTTAGACTCTAAGACCAGTAAGTAGGATTTAGAATGAGAGAAAATCTTTCAGGGTATCTAATATAACCTTCTCTTTTTACAGATGAAGAAACTGAGGTCCAGAAAGGGCACAACGGTAACACAACCTTCTCTTTTTACAGATGAACAAATAGGTCCAGAAAGGGCACAAGGGTAGTTTGTTACAGATCAGTGATTCAAATTACTCTTCTTTGACTTTCAACTTCAGAGACATTTCCACCATTTTGTACCATGTAATCTTCTTACATTAAAGTTCAGCTTTGATTAAACCAGTCTCTAGGACTGATATATAGAAGCAATAACCCTCAAAAGCCAGTACTGTTTCCTGGTGATCATTAAATCCCAAAGTCATTAATGGGAAGAAAAACAGGACTGTAGAAAATGGATAAACTCAGAGATATGACCACCTTTGATCCTCAGAAACAGAGACAAACCCTACTCTGTCTACTAAAGAGAGCCTTCCTGTTCCTTCTTCAGTCTCTGGTGATGTCCTTTCCCATCATTACTTGGCAGGAAGAGAAGTATTATAGCTGGAGCTAAGGCAGAGATGGTAAAAAGAATCTCTTATGGAAAAAAGTAGCAGTGAGTGTTTTGTTGTACCTTATTTATCAATCATTCAGTCACTAAGTGAGCATTTATCAAGTGGTTACTATATATTCCAGACTGAGGATTCAGTGAAAAACAAAAGCAGCAACAGATGACTGCTCTTCCACCAGTATACTTGCTGTCTCAAGAGATAGTCAAGAAAGTGGTCACCAGTGCACTGAGTGGACCTATGGTGGACATGTGGCCCAAAGTGTCTCAGAATGGAATGGATGAAAGAGGAGAAGTTACCATCTTTATCATTGGAGGGATTATCCACATGACTACACTAGATCAATGAGCATTATGAGCAGCTAGATCTCAGTGAATTGAGAACAAGCTTTGGAGATAAGAAGACTTGAATTCAAATCCTTTCTCTGACACAAGCTGAATGACAAAATGGGGTTAATAATAGCACACATATAAAGGGCTTTGCAAACCTTTGCATTACATAAATGTGAGCTATTATCATTATCTTCATTATTATTTCACTACTATGATCCTAACATCTGAAATTTTGGAAAACACCTAAAACCATTATGCTAATGCTATTTTTTGAGGACAAAGTTTATAAGATTATGCTTTATATTTGTATTTATTTTATTTATATTGGGTTTTATGCTCTGTAAAACTCTTTTTATTTATTTATTTATTTTTTATTCATTTTTCCAAATTATCCCCTCCCTCCCTCCACTCCCTCCCCCCGATGGCAGGTAATCCCATACATTTTACATGTGTTACAATATAACCTAGATACAATATATGTGTGTAAATACCATTTTCTTGTTGCACATTAATTATTAGCTTCCGAAGGTATAAGTAACCTGGGTAGATAGACAGTAGTGCTAACCATTTTCTGTAAAACTCTTTACAAACATTTTCTCATTTGATCCTTACAACAACCCTGGAAGGTAGGTCTTATTTTTATCCCCATTTTCCAGATGTGGAAATTTGAGGCAGGAATGGATTAAGTGACTTGCCCAGATTAACTAGGGTCTGAAAAAGAATTTCATCTCAGGTCTTCCAGACTTCAGGCTCAGTGTTCTATCTTCTACTCCATCTTGTTTCTTTTGGTTTATAATAATAATAATATTGCATCTGGACATTCATTTGCTTCAACTAGATTGTAAACTCGTTGTGGACAGGACCGCATCTCATGTAATAACATGGTTTATATCTGTTTATTGCTTTGAGGTTTAGAAATTGCTTTGCATATATTGCTTCATTTAACGTGTGTTATGAGATAAAGGAAAGGGAGTTACATTTCTTTTCACCATAGAATAATATGACATATTTTCCCTATTGTTTTCTGAACCTTAGAATACATTCTCTATTGGTACTATACTATTTATACCTTGAGATAAATGTTTCTTACATCAAAAATTGTCACTTGGATGGTATCTTCTTCATTAGCACAAGTTTTATAACATCTTATATTTGTAGAAGGTAGGATAGAAACTAGTTTATTTTTTTCTTAAACAAAAGGAGAACCACCATAACATTCCTACTTCTCTGAGTTGAATGAAAATGCAGTTTTATTTTTTAAATGCTTTAATCAATCCGAATGTTTTTATCCAAGTGGCAGGGGATGACAGATCCCTCAATTCCTACCCAGGTAAAGAAAGGCAGAAAACTTTTCAAGCTCAATTCTTATATAACATGGCCTGATGAAAGATGATCAAGACTCAGCATGAATCCCTATTATCAAATGCAGCTTTTGGCCTCCAACTAAGCTTTTGAAATTAATACATCACTGAGGTGAAATTTGTTTTTCATCTTTAAGGTGACTAGCATTCTCACATTTTCTCCTGACACTTTTTAACTCAGAGATGATGATTTATGTATTTCCTCTCTCTTGGCTTAAATGTGCCCACAAAAAACTTCAGTGGGAATTTGCAGTCTAATTGTGTGATGTTGGGTTAATGGGCATCTTCTGACATTCTCTGATCTAATAGAAAGCCTCATCTTTAATCGTGGGATCACCAACAACACTGAATGTTATATGCTGAGGCTTAGAAGGCTTGACTACATTACTGCCCTGCCTCAATCGCTTCAGGTACTCCCTGCTTCCTTTGAGATAAAACACAGACTTCTCAGCTCAGCATATAAAGGCCTTTATAATATGGCTCTGACCTTTTCAGGTCTATTTCATATTATTTTTTTTTCACAATCCTATGTTACAGCTGAAATAGTTGAATCACTATTTTCCTTCCTTCTTTCTTCATGCGTTGTTTCCTTTACTAACAATACCCTCACTCCTCCATTATTTAGACTCTTTCATTTTCTTTGAGGCTCAGCCTGGGTGCTTTTTTCCTATAAAAAAAGACTCTCTAGAACTCTAAATCTTGGTGTTCTCTCAGACCCAAATAATCTTGGAATACTTATTTATATGTTTCTTCTTCCATTTGAATGTAAACTCTTTGAGGGAAGAGATTTTTTTTTTTTTTTTGTCTTTGCATCTTCAATGCTTAGCAAAGTGCCTCACATAAAATAAGTGTTAAATATCCACTGGATTAAATTGTTCTTCCTTATTTTGGTTGATAATACCATCAAAATTCTAGGCACAAAGGGTAATAACCTTTGAGTCATTCTCCATTCTTTGCTCTCTCTTATCTATCATATTTAGTCAGTTGCCAATCATTTCACTCTATTTCCAAAACATTTCTCCTATTTGGCTTTTTCTATCCACTTTAAAAAGGCCATCACCATTATTCAGGTCCTTATCAGTTCTTGCCTGGTAATAACTTTTTAACTTGTCCCTTTGCCTCAAGTCACTTTGCTTCATTACACCTTATACTACTGACAAGGTGATGTCCCTAAAGTCCAAGTCCTACCAGATCACTCTCTTGCTCCAGAATCTCCAATGACTTCCTGTTGCCTCTAGGATAAAATAAAAATTCCCTCCATTTGACATTTACAGTCTTTTACTCTCTAGCTCCAATATACTTTTTGGGTTTTATTTGAAGTAGTATTATTATTAGAAGCAGCTAGATAGCACAGTAGGGGGGATCCTAGATGTAGAATAAGGAAGAGCTGTGTAGGAATCCCTTTTCAGATATTTAGTAACTGTATGTGGGGGGAAATCACGTACTTTCTCTCTATCTCTGTTTTCTCACTTGTAGAAATGGGACTAATTATAGAATCTACTTCACAGGGTTGTTGTGAGGATCAAATATGTTAACATTTATAAAGCACTTTGCAAACTTCAAAGCACTACATAAATGCTTTTATTGTTATTTTATTATTATGAGATACTCTGTGTCATTTATGGTCAAATTGACCTTCTTGCTTTTTCTGACACAGCACTTTCTTTCTCTCTCTGTCTCTCTCTGTTTCTCTCTATCTCTCTGTGTCTCTATCGCTCTCTCTGTGTCTCTCTCTCTCTGTCTTTTTGTATCTCTGTCTGTCTCTTTTTCTCTGTCTGTGTCTGTCTTTCTGTCTGTCTCTCTCTCTGTCTCTCTTCTCTCTCTGTCTCTGTGTCTCTCTTTCTCACTCTCTCTCTTTTCCTTGTCTCTCTGTCTTTGTCTGTCTCTCTGTATCTCTCTGTCTGTGTCTATGTCTGTTGGTCTGTCTATCTCTCTTCCATAGTTTATACCTAAATCTTGGCATAGGATTTTCCTTTATCTCTACCTCTTAGAATTCCTAGTTTCCCTCAAAACTTAATCTAAGAATCATCATCAATTTAAGAACGTTCCTAATTTCTCTAGCTGCTAGTGTCTTCTAATTCTTAACTTTACTTTGTAGTTAATGTTAAAACATATTTTTATATTTATCTCTATATCCATTTAGCTATATATATATATATCTGTATTTATCTATCTCTATTTGTCTTTCTATCTGCCTATTTATCCATCCATCCATTTCTCTCTCTTCCTCTCTTTCTCTCTCTCTTTCTATCTTTCTCTCTCTGTCTTTCTCTCTCACTTCTTAAGTTTTTTGAAGCAGGGACTGTTTTGTTGTTTTCTTTAGCACCTAGCCCCACTGCCTGGAACAAGATAGGCACTTATTTAGTAGTAGTTGACCCATTTTCAAACAATAAACAACTATAAAACAATAATATCTTAAAGTAGAGTTCATGGGCTAAATGTATTTGTAAAAGAAGATGAAAACTCATCAGCAATAAATTGATCTAGAGAATCAGAGTTGTGTCTTCCTGTACACTCCAAATGGAATGATTAGAATTCATTACTATAGGTTTGATAACAGAAAATCATTCGAAATCCATCAGATTTTCACTCACTGCCCAATCTCAGGAGCCATGCTGAATGACTTTGTTGAGTCGGGGACACTTACAAAAAATTTGAAAGCTTATGGTGATATGCTACTTGGAATTTTAAAAAGAAAAATGTCCTGACTATTTGTAGTAAATTCTAGCAATCCACCTTGGACACAACTCTCTCCTTGATAAAGATCTAAGTGGACATGTTCTGCTACAAAGCCATAGAAATTACATCTATCTCCTTAATGAACTTGTCAGAGCCAATTATGGGTCAGTGACATTCCCAGCATTCATTAAACAACAGTGCCAAGTCATCATTATCGATGACATGAAATTGAATTTATGGTCTGTATAAATATGGAAAACCTCATGGTTTTCCCTCTGGGAAAATTCCTTCTGGCACAGTGAAAATGCCAGGAAGAGAAAGTCCAAAGATACTGTAATGGTAAAAATGAAAATGAATAATAAATTAAGATTTATAAATTATAAATTAATTTTTAAATTACTTGGACATGCCTTTTCCTTTGAGGTTGGAAACCTTTACAGAAGGGTCATTTGATGTTTCTACTTTCCTAAATGCAAAACATATTCACTATTTATCATCATTCTTGAAAAACATTTAGTGAATTATCTACAATGTTCTAGGAACTCTTTAGAACCCTCTTTAAAACAGCATAAAACATGTTTAGAGAGCAAACATATGAAAGGTTTAGACAGAGCAATCATCAGGAGGAGCAAATATAGACTAGGAGGGCTTACAGTGCTGGACTTAGAACCAAGAAGAGTTGAGTTCAAATCTTGTCTCAGATATAGGACTTTGTAAGTAACAGGTGCTTAATGGATGCTGACTGAATTTTAATAAAAAATGTTTACACTTATTTACTGAGGTGACCACATGATGGGCAATGGCCAGAACACTGGGTCTTGAATCAGAAATGGTGAGGTTCAAATCTTGATATTTACTTAGCTATGTGATCCTCAATTGTAAATTGGGATAAAAATCATACCAATGTCAGGATTGTTGTGAGGCTCAAATGAAGTTCAATTCTGTGTAAACTTTACAGAATACAATATTGAAACTGAGAGGATGATCAAGGAGTAGGATTGCTATCTTAAGAGTAAACGAGGATGGAAGAACTGGAAAATGTTCTTTTTCCCCAGAAACATAATAGAGTCAAAATCATGGCAAGGAGTTTACCCGGTTTCCAATGACACCCAATTTTTTTGGAAACTTAGGAAACACAAGAATTTTCTGGAAACAAATACACCTGATGCAATCCAGATGTTACTGAAGTTTTTTGGGGTACAGAATGGTGTCCAAGATAGAGAAATATGGTCAGTATCAGAGATGAGCTAAAAATCAGCACTACCTGGGGAGACTATGAACAAGTTTTTGGTCTACTTATAACATAGTTTCCCCATGGGTGAAATAGGGTAAATAACGTTTTGATTATCTACTTCTAGGGGTTGTTTGGAGAAAAAATTTGTAGACTTAAAATGTTTAAAATAATACTATATAGAGTTTTTTATATTATATTATATTATATTACATTATATTATATTATATTATAATCATAATATATTAATATAATATAACATTAATATATTAATATAATACTATATTATTTTATCTTATTTTTGTTTTGTTTTTATCATTGATTTTAGCTATCAAGTTGTTTGGTGAACCAGAAGGTATAAGGAAGGAAATTAAAGTGATAAGAAGGAAGGGCTTAGCAGCTCTAGTTCCAATACTGAGCCTTCAACCTTATTTCTTTTAGGTAGCAATACTTTTTTAAAAAGAAATTTACTGATAAATTTTGTTTTTACCAATGAATAATTTCTTTTTTTCTTTTTTCATTTTTTAAAATAATTTCTAGATATTTTTCTCTGACACCTGCTCCATTAATTAAGAAAAGTGGCTAAACAATCCAACCAATCCCGAGATAACATATCTGATAACATATGCAACATTTTGTATCTATAACCCTTCTTTTATTTCTCTTTTGAAAGGAAAAAAATTGCATCCCATTATCTCTTTGCTAAAACTAGGATGAATCTAACAGAGTGCAGCTTCCTAGTAGTATTCTTTTGTTTTCCATTATTACTGTAATTAATCAAGCAATCAGCAAGCATTTAGGAAGAGTTTGCTAATGTTAGGCATTGTGCTAGGAACTGGATATATAAAAGCAAAGAATGAGACAATCAAAACTCTCAGGAAGCTTACATTCTAATGGAGGATCCAAGACCATATAAGCTATAAACAGAATAAATATTATATACTATATATAGAAATAAATATTGTATGCATTGTAATATACACACATATATGTATGTGTATATATATATGTATATATATATATATGTATATATGTATATATATATAGGCAGATATGTGGCTCAGTGGATATATATATCCATTAAATACGAAGTAAATCTATCTATCATCTATCTATGTGCTTATCTATTCATCCATCCATCCATTCTCTCTTATCTATCTATCTATCTATCTATCTATCTATCTATCTATCTATCTATCTGTCTATTGCCATTAAAAACAAAATAGTTTAGAAGGAGAACACTGGAAGTCATGGAAATCAGGAAAGGCTTCAAGCTGGTTTGCTGAGAAAGAAAGATATTCTATGAGATGAAAGTGAGCATGAAAGACAGGCAATGAAAAGCCTCAATGATGGAGGTGAGGAACAAAAAGAAAGTCAAGTTACTAGACTGAAGAAGGTCAGAGGAGGAGTAATAACATACAGTGAGAAAGAAGATGGATTAGACCAGGTTGTGAAGGAATTTCAATGCTCATCCCAGGAACTTATACTTGACCCTAAAGGCAATTGAAAGGCATTGTTATAGTTTTGAATAGAGACCTTAATATGGTCAAATCCTCGTTTAATGGGAAAAATAATAGCAGTGTGTAAAATAGATGAAAATGAAGAGAGTCTTGAGGCAGGTAGAGCAATTCTAATGCCATGATGATAAGCTGGGTGAGAGTGTGTAGACACTTAAATAAAAAAAAGACTTAAATGCAAGAGATATTGGAGAGGTGGAATCTTGAACAACTGATTGGATGCTTGGGCTGAGGGGGAAGGAGGAGTGGAATATATCCTAAGATGAAAGGCCCAGGAGACAAAAAGGTTGGGGTGGTGCCCTTGACAGAAACAAAGAATTTTGGAAGAGAGCTGGATTTGGAGGGAAAGGTAATGAGTTCTGGTTGGAAATTTGGGATGCCTCTGGGGGATCCAGTGTGAAATGTCCATTAGCTAGTTGGTGAAGCTCAACATAAGTCAGTTTGCTTGGCTACCTGTCTCTCTGTCCAATTAGTGCTTCCTTCCTCCTTCATGTGTGTGTGTGTGTGTGTGTGTGTGTTTGTGTGTGTGTGTGTGTGTGTGTGTGTGTGTGTGTTTGTGTGTGTGTGTGTGTGTGTGTGTTTGTGTGTGTGTGTGTGTGTGTGTGTGTGTGTGTGTGTGTGTGTGTAGAAGGAGAATGGTAGGTGGAAAGTGAGTTTCTGAGCCAAAAGATCCAGATTTCTGTCTGACTCACAATAACAGTTGGGTAATTCTAGGCAATGATTTCATCTCTTGAGTGTTCCAGGAAACTCTCTGAGACTAGAAATAGCAAAGAAGATACTGACCAGCATGGGTAGAGGGAGTTTGTTTATCTGGGAATTCCCTATACCAATTAAATCACAGGCTCAGTCCCCAGTTTATAATATATGTTTGCATACATGCATATGTATGTATTTTCTCTTGTTTCTGTTAACTTCAAACTTATGCAAGTCTTCCCACATTTCTTTGAATCCTTCATATTCATTGTTTCTGAAAGGAAAATGGCATTCTGTTACATTAATATGGTATAGTTTACTTAAGCACTTCCCTAGCCAATGGTCATCCACATAGCTTTTTTTTTTTTCCTACCACAAAATGCCATATAAACATTCATCTGTATATGAACACCTACACCTATGTAATACACTGGTATGTGTTTGTACAAATGTGTACCCACATAGGTATATTGGATCATTCCATCTTTGACCTCCATGTGATACTTTTAAATAATAAAAGTATCACAAGACATGTCTGCTACCACCCATTATTGATGAGTAGGAAAAAGGATTCTGGGAAGGAAATCAAGGTTAAATCAACAAATGAATTTGGGGAAAACATTTTGATTTCTAGTCATTCAGATTTGCAAACTTTCTGTTATGTGCACTTCTTCCCTTTCCATTCATCCCTTTTGCGCACAGTTAATCAGGTGGCAGATATTACTCATTTGCTGTCCATATCTTTTCTCACCTCTTTTTCTCTGGATACTCAAATAGAATTCTAAGTCAAGCTCTCAACAGATCTTGACCAGATTATTTATTTTTATCCATTCATTCATTTATTCATTTATTTATTTATTTACTCATTTATCTATTCATCCATCTGTTCATTCATTCATTCATTCATTCATTCATCTATCTATCTACCTATTTATTTATTTGTTTGTTTTTGCTTTGGCAATTGGGGTTAAGTGACTTGCCCATGGTCACACAGCTAAGGAGTGTAAAGTATCTGAGGTCAAATTTGAATTCAGGTCCTCATGACTTCTGGGCTGGTGCTCTATCCACTGTGCCACCTAGCTGCCTCCCTTGACCAGATTATTGTGATAACCTCCATACTAGAGTCTTGCTTCCACTATTTCCCTCCCTTGCTCTAAAAAACTCTTAGAATAATTTCCTGAAAGCACAAGTGTGACTGTTTCTCTTCTGTTCCACAGCTTTCAGAAGCTTCCTCTGACTTCTAGGAAACATGGATTTTTCCAGTGCCCTTTGGGGAATCCTTAACTTTAATTCTCTGCAAATTTTGGTATTCCATGATCCACAGACAAATAATACTATCAGAAGAAAGTCAAGGTTAAAAAGAAAGGCCTTAATTATAAGAAGAAGCTTACAATCAGGCACTTTCTCAATATCCATTTTCATTGTCCGTTTTATATATATACATATATGTGTGTGTGTGTGTGTAAATACACACACACACACATATATATATGTAAATTATGTATATACCTATATACACATACATCTTAATATACTTTCATCAGTATATAGGAAATGTGTCTCTCACACACAAGGGATATACATCAATATACATGCATATGTATACATACACATGAATATATGTGTACACATAAATTATCTGCATGTAAACATGCATACAGAATGCATTAATACACTCACATATGTATGTATATGCACATATGTACATACACATGGATTAATTCAATAATTCTACCCAAGTGTATATCTATCTACTACATTATTCCTTCCTACATACACACTGAATAGTCACGTGAAACTCTTGCAGACTTATGGATCTCATTTTGGAGGCTCTACAACAATCCAGGACTTGATGTCATTAATCCAATTTCGTCCTTTAAATAAGAGCATCCAAAGGTCCTTAGCATCTCATCAAGAATTATTACACATTATTCCCTTTCTGAGCTATATTGCAGTCAAAATGGCTTACATGTTGCTCCCTTCTGTCTCATCAAAGTGAAGACATCAAGGCTGGGCCTCAAGCTTCGAGTGTGTTCCTTTTCTCCTTCTGCCTCCTAGAATTCCTAGCTTCCCAGTTTATGTGCTCCCCTCTCCTCCAATGGAAGGCTTCCCTGATATGTCCTACTTCTTAACACTGTCTCCCTTCTCTTCAAATCATCCTGCAGGATGTATTGCTGTTTATATGTTATTAATTCCCAGATGAATGCAGACAGATAGGAATCATTTTCATTTTATTTCTTTTACTTTTACATTTTGTTAATATATCTCCTATTCATGTTCAGTCATTTTTCAATCATGTCTGACTCTTGATGGCCCCATTTGGGGTTTTCTTAGCAAAAATATTGGGGTGATTTGTCATTTCCTTCTCCACTTGTTTTATAGGTGAGGAAATTGAGGCAAACAGGGAAAGTGACTTGCCCAGGATCACATAGCTCTAGTGAGTGACTCAGGCCAGATATACACCTAGGAAGATGGATTTTCCTGACTCTAGGTCTAACACTCTGTTCACTATGGCACCACGTGGCTGCTCCTTATTATATCTCTGGTGGCTCTACTTTTCACAGAGTTCTGCTTCCCACAGATACTTGTATATTGGATTTGATTTGACCTCTTGAGTGGATCTCCTCCATGGCAGTGATAACACCTTTGCAGAGCTTAGTTCTCTTTTATTTATGCCTTGTTTGATATCAATAATCACAGGGTCATTGTACCATATTATTTATCTTAGATATCTTAGGTAATACACTTAGATAATGCACTTTCAGTATATCTTTTAATATTTTGACATATAAACAGAAGACAGCTTGCTGAAAGAGATTTAAACATTGCCTCATTCCTCTGAAGCCAGTACTTTTTGTTTATTTATTTGAAGAAAACAAGTAAAAAGCTCAGTGAGATCTTGCAGTGTCCAGAGCTTTCATTCAACTATGTAATTGTAAAGATTCGGGCTGCTCCCTTCAAATCTTCTTTATTTCCTGCTAAGATCCTCATCATGGATATCCATGTTCTATGTTTAGATTATTCTCATTAACAATCCACATAGATGAGCAAGGAGACATATGGCTCAACAATTATTGTTATTTACTTGCTCTTTCTCTTCCTCCTCCTCCTTTCTCCCTCTCTTTATAGTAAATATCTTTAAGATTTTTTTTACACTCTTCAAGTATTTTCCCCTCTGTCAAATGCCTTAAGCAGTGAGGAATCACCAGTAAATTTAGGAAATGATTTAGATTAGATTGGATTAGAAACAAAAAACAAATCATCAGGTTTCTTTCCTAGGATTTGTATTTCTTTATTGTTGTGTCTCACTTATTATATACTATTTAGAAATTGAATCTATATGTACTTAATAAAGAGTTGTATTCTAATAGAAAATGCAATGCTTACCGGTACTTTCTCATCACTGTTGACCTTAGATTTATGAGATCTGAGTTTTAATCCAATTTATGTACCTTACCACTTTTATGACTTGAGATGTATGTGGACCTTGATTTCTTTATCTCAACCCAGAAATAACTATTTATCTATTTAAGAAAATCTATAGAGGCAGCTAGATGGCACAGTGGATAAAGCCCTGGCCATGAAGTCAAGAGGATCTGAGATCAACTCTGGCCTCAGACACTTAATATTTCCTAGCTGTGTGACTCTGGGCAAGTCACTTAACTCCAATTGCCTCAGCAAAAATAAATAAATAAAAATCTAAAAAACAAAATCTACAGTGAAATGCCAAATCACAATCCCCAAAACCAGAGGCCCAGAATGCAACATTCCTGGATCTTAACTCTTAATTTCTTTTTCTTTCCTCTTCTTATATGGCAAAGAGACATGATGCTGAAAAGAAAATGGTATTTTCCAAAACTGATTTAAGGAGGCAGCCGCCTCTTCCCATCCCACACAGTAAATGCTATAGCAACCCTTAAAAGCACCATTACAAAGACTCTTTTTCTTCTTTTAAAGTAACTAAAAACCCTATTGAGGATACTGAATCTCAGAAAAGGAGCTTCCTAAACCAGTATTAGGCTTAGAGCATTGCCCTTCGGAATTCACTAGGGAAATGAATCATTTGGCTGCCAAAGAAATGAGTGCTGCAAAATAGCAAATGTGTCTTATTCCTTGTGAGATGTGGATGCCCATTGAGAATACTAGTAGATTAATATCCAAAATAGCCCCAAATGCTTAAATGAGACTTAAAAGATAAAAGAGCTGAAGGAGAACCCTTGTTAGCAGAGTGAGTCTCAGGATAGTCTTGTATTGAAGATTCCTTTGAATTCAACTCCTATCTAGGTTTATGAGTCTTACCTGTATAATAGGAGGGGAGAACCATTGTACAGGGGATGTGGACTGAATTAAGAGTTACAGAATCTGGCTCTGAATCCTGACTCAGCCCCTTATTTCCTGTATAACCTTGTGGAAGCCATTTAAATCTATGACCTTATGAGCCTGTGATGTATTCATATCCATCAATCAGCATTTATTTCACATTTACTATGTAAAAAACACTGTGCTAAGCACTGGGGATCACATGTTTGGGAGATGACTCTAATTTTATTGGCTATCCATAGTAAATATGCAAACAGACATACTAAACAGATCTATCTATCTATCTATCTATACGAATATCTACAGGTATATATATATGTAAAGAAACAAAGTAAGTATATATATATATATATATGTAAAGAAATAAAGTAAGGATATATATATATAGTGTAAAGAAATAAAGTAAGGATATATATATGTAAAGAAATAAAGTAAGGATATATATATATATAGTGTAAAGAAATAAAGTAAGGATATATATATGTAAAGAAATAAAAGTAAGGATATATATATGTATATATATATATATATATATATGTAAAGAAATAAAGCAAGGAGATATATATATATATATGTAAAGAAATAAAGTAAGGATATATATATATATATATATATATAGTAAAGAAACAAAGTAAGGATATATATATATATATATATAATAAAGACATAAAGTAAGGATATATATAAATATATATATGTAAAGAAATAAAATAAAGATATATATATGTGTATATATATATATGTAAAGAAATAAAGTAAGGATATATATAAATTTATTTTATTTCTTTATCCTCTCCTACAGTCCTCTCTCTTCCCTTCCCATTTCTCTCATCCCTTTTTCTCTTATTCTATCTCTGTCTCTGACTCTGTCTCTTATTATTTCATCTTTGTAAGAAAACTATCAATGCAGTTTTGGCAACTGTTCTATAGTTTCAAGTCTTATCAATTTGTCTAGGAAAGCTGAGACTACATGTTTTGCCTCATGTCCCACAGCTCCAAAATAAATGTAAATATATGGGATCAGACTTCTGATCCTCCCAACTCTGGACACATTTTTCTTTCCACTGGTCCATGTTATTCTGATGCTTCTCATTCATACATGAAAAGAACAAATAAAGAGTTGACCTGTAATTTCACTGATAAAAGGATTTCCCAGATAAGGAAACTCTCTAAGTATTAGAGGGAGGCTTAAAATCCTAAGAAGGTAAATGAATTTCCAGAAACATGAAGCCATTATGCTTCCGCCATAGATTTGAGTCCCTGAAATCTTGGCCTAAATTAGGCCCAGAGGCTCTATGATCTGAACTGTTAGAAGGACTTTTTGAGTCAGTGAGATCCCAGTTCCTTTTGAGGATTTACATTGTCAGTAAGAGGTGAATGCCAGAAAGCAGTTGTTGGAGGCTCATCAGAAAAGCCATCAAACAAATGAATAAAGATTTTACCCTCTAATCCTCATCCCTCCCTGTTTTATGAAGGTAGAAAGAATATTTTGATACACTCCTGAACCTGACACCCTTCAGTTTCTGTCAGTTTTGCAAGGAACTAGTATCAGCTGTCTAAAGCCACCCCAGTGATCTGATCTTTGGCCACAGGGATCTTTCTCCTTCTCAACCTTCCTGATCCTTAAATTCCCATGGGAAGCACTAAGCCCTCTCTATGTTTCAGGCTCTGGAGCCAGCTTGGGTTTATTGTATCTAGGAATCTTCTGGACTCAAACCCTAACTGCCATCCCCACCTTGCCATTCCCAGTGTCCCTGAATACCCTGTCATAGGATCCACTACCATTTCTTTCATGTCTTTCTATCTATTGTTTATTCCCAGATACACTAGACTACAACATTATGTTTTCTAAGGTTTGTGAAAAAAGAGAAATAATAAAGTGAGGTAAACTGGTGAGATATATATGTAAAATAAATCAACCTAGCCTAAAATTATTGACTTACAAAAAACTCAAATTAAACACAAGAACCAATTTTGGTCTGGAAGAATAGTGAATAGAACATACTGTCCTTTTAATGGATAGATGGGGATTTAAAGATGAAGGGTGACGTATATCTTGTCAGATGCACCTGTTTGCTTTTTTTCTTGCTTTCTGGAGGAGGAGTTAATGTAAATAATGGGAGATAGGGATTTTTCTATGATATAAGAATCAAAAAGCATCATTTTACTTATGGGAGCAATCTGATCTGTTTGTTAAAGTATACTAAATTTCCCTAGGCCTGCAAGCCTCAGGCACTTTGTAGGTACTTATTAAATACAAGTTGACTAAATGACTCTTGATCCAAAGTGGCATTCCATTGTGTCTGCTGTACCCAGACAAAGAGGGGATCTTCTCTTCTATTTGGGGATTCTCCCACATGGGCTCCTCCTGATTAAACAGGAATCCTTCCTATGTCATGTTTCTACCTATAAGCATTACCTAATTCTCTCTTAGCTAATAAAATATGTAATTAGACATCATATATTGATAGTGTATGTATGTGTATATATATGTATATACATATACATATACACACACACACACACACACACACACACACACACACACACACATATATATATATATATAATGTAACTGGACATCATATAATATAGTGGAAAGAATTAGTTTAAAGCCTAAGGAACAAGGTTCTGATGTTAATTCTAATGTTAATTTTTAACTGAGTGGTTTTGAATAAGTCACAATCTCTCTGGGCCTCAGTTTACCTATTCAACTTACAATTATTTTTAAAAAATCATTTATGGCAGACATTACTATATGCTGCTGTTATGTAGTCAATTCAAAACAGTTTTTGATGGGGATTAGGGAAATTAAGCTACATAATGACCACTCTAAATTTGTATTCAATTTCTCTGGCCTAGCTCATAAATTCTTTTCTTTTTTCTGATTTTTCTTTTTAGAAAATTGGAGATCATCTCTGTACCTCTCTGTGATTTTTTTTTGAAGTTTAAACTCTTTTTTTTGTACATGTCTAAGGAACTATAATTTTAGAAAAAGGAGATATAGGAAAAAAAGCATTATAACACAGGAAAATGGATGGATTAATCTCTCATCTCCTTAATCCAAAATGGAGGGAAAAAAAGAAAACAAAATGCTACCCAGATGACTTTCATTGTATTTGTAAGTGTTCTGCCTTATTTGTTAAGTTTATAAGATACAAACAAAGGACATATCTTTAAATTATCCATATAATAGTCTACTGAAGGTTTCACAAAACTGTGTGCAGGAGGTGGAGAAGAAGATATCTTCAAAATACTTGGACACAGAGGGATTAAATAATTCAAAGTAATATAGCAAATCAGAAATACAAGCCCCAGGGCTCCCTATTCTTAGGCTGCACTGTGTTCAGGACAAAAATAAACCTCCCGTGTTTTCTTTTTCAGCAGGCAGTAGGGAGTAATACAGATAAACCAGACTGACCTGGATTGTGACTTGACGGTTTATGAATCACGTTTTTGTGAGATGAGGCTTTTGGAGGCAGATCATAGGGATTGCCAAAAAGCCAAACAGCAGCGTGCATCCCTCATTCCATATCACCTTTCTATTTGGTGACCTCATCTTCATGAGATGCTATTAGAACACCCATTAGGGGGTGTTCTAACTGAATTGGAGTGGAAGGAGCTTTCCAGACTTTCCAATGATTACCTGTCTCTGTTGACAAAGTACTACAGCACATGGGCTTAATAATTTTTCCCTTATTTGTATGCTTTCAAAGCATTATCTAGCTGAAGCAAAGAAGTAATATTGATAGTCATAGCCCTATCTTTCACCTAGACTTTTCCTGGGTCCTTTAGAAAATGTGCAGTATGAAATATGAATCCAAGTGTTTGTCCCAGGGGTCCCTTGTTTTAAGTCTAAGCAATGCTTTGCATTTAGGGATTGTGGGAGCCAGATCTTAGAGGCAGCATAATATAGGTGCCAAATGACCTCCACTTGTGTCAAGAAGATGGAATTTCATCATGTCTGTGGGTTCCTGGGCAAATTATTTACCTTCACTGTGTCCCCTTCAGTTACACTTTCTAAGGCTGTAGTTCTTAATGGGGGCAGTTCTCTACATTGGAAAAGTTATTGATCTGAACCCCCAACTCCCCTTGCAATAAAAAGAATGAGAAAAAGGTGTGCTCCAGTTTTGCTCTTATGCTTCATCACTGTTTGACCTTAGGTTCTGGAAGGCCATGCCATTAGATAATAAGCCTAGATGGATGGGCCCTAACCAACCCATACAGACTTCAAGGTTCCAGCTATGGATGGTTTGTAAGTTGGGAAGCATCATGGCTTAGGGCCAGATTTGGTACTGGAGGTCTCCTCTGTGGCCTTGGTCACTGAATGAGTGAATGAAGAAGCACTTGTCACATATCGAGCTCATACTGGACATACAAATAGGAAAGTCAGACAGTCCCTATTTTCAAGGAGCTCACATTCTAATTGGGGGAGGTTTCAACTGGAAATCAGAGGGAAAGGCCTTTTATAGCAGAAAAATTCCTGGTAGAATAGATTAGCACATACATCTTTTAAAAGGCCTTTCCATTGATAAAAGAAACACATCTGGGGCAGCTGGGTGGTGCAATGGATAGAGCACCAGCCCTGAAGTCAAGAGGACCTGAGTTCAAATTTGGTCTCAGACACTTAACATTTCCCAGCTGTGTGACCCTGGGCAAGTCACTTAACCCCACTTACCTCAGCAAAAAAAATAAATAATATATATATATATATATATATATATATATAGATAGATAGATAGATAGATAGATATAGATATATAGATATAGATATAGATATAGATATAGATATAGATGTAGATGTAGATATAGATATAGATATCTATAATTTGATGTCCAACTCTTTGGTAGCTATGGGTGCCGGACAAGAGGACCACAGTTGTCAAGTGATATCTCCAACAAGGAGACTGCTGGGACTATAGCTATGGTCAGACTCTAAGGTCAATGACACCTTTAAATCTGTAGTTTGGCCTAGGAGAATGCACCTGGGCTCGAAAGTCAGGGGAAATGCATTCAAATTCCACATTTGACTCAACCAAGTTCTTTGACTTTCCTAGGTCTTAGTTTCCTAATCTGTAAAATGAGGAGGTTTCTATCAATGGGCTCCTTCAATGCTAGGATATTGGTAGAGTGATCCCGCATAGCTAGCCTAGATAGACTAGCTTATATAAAGGACTAAGCTTAGACAAAGACTAAGATAGACTAAGACTAGCCTAGATAACTTTAGAAAGATTAACCACAAGGGCATGATCTAAATGGAAGGACTTTTCCCTCTGGGTATCCCCTACATTTATGAAATCGCAGGTTCTTTAGGTTTGAGAACTAGACTGTTGTCTTAAATAAAGATCTTTATTTTTTTTCTATCAACACTGTGTTTTAGAAAATTGATTCCTTTATAAAAAGACTTTCTTTTCCTTTTCAGCAAATTTTATTCTGTACCGTCACCATGTTTTTTGGTCCATATTAAATCGGAATAAATTTCTCTCTAGAATGTCCTCCAGCCATTTTGTCTAGTTGAAAGTAGGACACTATTTTCACAGGAGGACTTGATGTGCCGAGACATTAATTTTTAACATGCTGAAAGACTCCTAATGCTGAAAGTTACCACAAAATAAATCACATTATTCTCATAATTCACGTACCATCATGGCAGTCAAGCTAAACAAAGATCTTAAAAAGATTAATTATGCAGTAATTGCTTGTGCTTTCAATTAAATCACTCAATGTTCCCTATTAGAAAAGTAAACAATGAGACCCTGCCTTCATTATCCATACCTCAGCTTGGCAACTTTTAGTTGCTGAAAGTGACTTCTGCCACAATTCCCATCTGGTTGGTTGCGAAGACTTCCACCACATGTCCAGCCTTCAATTCTCCCAAAGTGATTCATCTTCCCCATTATATGTTACCGCAAAGTTTCCTAGAACATAGCTCTTGTACCTTTATAAGAATATCATTAAGTTACTTGGGGATTGGATATGGCCAAAAAGAACAGAGTGAGCCTATCAAGATTCAACCCAGAGGCCAATAAACCTCCCTAGCTGAGTATCAGAGAAATTCACAAAAAGAAAACGTATTCCTAGAGACATAAATCTCCCGCAAGTTTTGCTTTCAATATAAAACTTTAATTTCAATCAACAAGTTATCTTTATTCAATAAATGCTTTTTTCTCTGTGTATACTATGTAGAAGGCACTGGATTGGGGGCACAATGAATGGAAAAAGAAGCTGAAAAATGAGTAAGACACAGTCCCTGTCCTCAGGGAATTTATAGTTCATGAGGGAGCTGAAATACATACAGATGATTGTAATGAAGAAAAATTAGAAAGTGATACAAGAATTATCCATTCCAAGTACATGCACTATCACTTGAAGGGAATAAACACTTATATAGAGTCTACTATATTCTAGAAATTGTGTGAAGCACTTGGCCGGGAAGAACACAGAGGGGAGTTTATCTAGGGGATGGCCAGTTGTCCAACTCATCGGGTTTGTGGAGGCTTGGACAGTTTTTGCCTGTGGAGGGTCTTCTAATTCATTTTAGACTTTTCCCTGAGTGCCAAATGTGAGGAAGGATCATGGCAAACTGTATAGTATCCATAGGAGGTTATAAGCTTGGCCAAAGGCCTAAGGATTGAGGAAGAACCAAGGCAGGGTTCCGACTAGAAGATAGAAGCCTGGAGGGTAAGAAAGACAGAAACTTCTTTTTGAAAGGCTGCACTCAGAAGAGTATTTAGATTTATTTTGTATGGCCCCACAGGGCACAAAGGAGAGCAAAATGTGGGATTTAGCAGACAACTATTTATGCAAGTAAAAATGCAGAGCAATCAGAGCCAAGCAAAAGCAGAACGAGATAGGGACTTGGCTTCTTTGTAGGATGACTTTAAATAAAGGTTTAGCTGGTCACTTCCATGTATTATAGAGGGAATTAGGGCTGACATCTGACAATGCCAGATGATTGGACTATACTGCCTGCAAAGTCTCTTTCAACTCTATGATTCAGCAGACAATATATTTTGAGTGGTGGAATGAGACATGGTCAGAATGACACATTGGGAAGATCAGTCCAGGAATAGGATGGAGGGTGGATTGGTGGAAAAAAGATTGATTGTTAGAAGACAAGTTAGGAAATTATGCTAATGGTCCATAGAACAAGCAGTAAAAAGAGAAAGGAAGGGATGGATGTAAAAGATTCTGTGAAGGCACAGAATCAGAAGCACCTTCGTATCTGATTTCATTTAGGTATAGAACAGGAAAGAACATGAAAGGTGTCATTCAGATTGCAAACACAAGAGGCTTTTTCCTCTCCTCTCCTCTCTTTCATAGAGTATCTGTCAGATTTTATATCATATCAATATAAATAAGAAGGGGCTCAATGGAGTTTATTAAACATAAGAGATCAAAGTCATACTTATGCTTTAGAAAAATCACTATGATGGCTGAGTGGAAAATTGAAATGGAAAGAGATTTGGGGAGGGGAAACTAGTTAGGAAACTTTTGTAATAGTCCCAGTGAGATATGATGAAAGCCTGAACCAGGGAGATTGCTGTATCAGTAGGGGAAAAGGGACAAGTAGAAGAGATGTATAAGTAGACAAAATTTGGCAATGAATTGACTATGGGCAGTAAATGAGAGTGAGAAGTTGAAGATGATAATGAGATTGTGATTTGACTGATTGGGAGAATGGTGATTCTCTTGATAGTAATTGGAAAGCATAACAGGGAATGATTTATCAAGGAGAAAACTATGGGAATACCAATAAAGGAAAAAAAAAAGCAGTTAAAGAACTAAGGCTGAGTAAAGATTATTGGATTTGGCAAGTAGGTGGTCAGTTGTAACTTTTGAGAAAGGAGTCTAATATGTACCAGATAATCAAATATATATAATGGTTACACACACACACACACACACACACACACACACACACACACACACAATCTACCTATCTATTTATCTATTTATAACTTGCTTGATATTTGTTGCAGAAATGAAATTTTTTTGGAGGAGAAGGAAGGAAGCCTGTGAACCACATGGCAGTGACATAAAGACATTGGAAAACGTCTGAAGAAATCCCTCCAATCTCTCAACTTTCCATTTTAGCTATCTGAAATTATTGTTTAATAAAACATGTAGGAGAAGAAAATATTATAGCTGACATTTATATGACAATTTAGAATTTACAACATATTTCACATATATTTTCTCACTTGAGCATCAGAAAAACAAGCCTGCAAAGTAGCTGTCAAACAGATGAGGAAAAAAAGGTTGAGAGAAATGAATGATTCCATCATGGTCACACAGCATGAGTCAGAGATGAGATGTGAATAGGAGTCTGATACCAAGTTCTATAGTCTATTACTCCACCACTTTATACATTTCTATTATAAAGTGATGGAGAACAAGAAGTAAACATTTGAATGTTGACAATTAGAGAGGACTAACGGTGAATTTGGAAGAGAGAAGATAAAAGGTGACAACTGACATACTAACCAAACAATTTATTAAGCATTTTCGACTGTAGTAAGTACAAAAATGAGTTTAAAGAAATTCACATTCTAAAGAGAAAACCACTCAAAATGACATGGTGACTTGGGAAAGAATATTTTCCTCTTGGAAGTCAAAACCATGGAGATTGTAACAACGAGGCAGTTATTTTGACACTTACCAAACTAAATACTTGATATGGTAGTTACAGTCCATGTTGAAGAAAAAAAGCTCAGAGCATGAAAAAACCACTTAGAAGGCAAGCTATGAGGAAGAAGATAGTCACAAAACTTACGGTCTATCAACAAAGGAACTAAATAAGGATAACAATAAAAATGGTCTGGAAAACTTGGGATCACAGATTTGTGGCTAGAAGAGACCTTGGAAGATAAGGAAACTGAGGCTCACAGAAGGGAAGTATCTTGTCTATGGATACATAAACAATTAGTGTCTAAGGTGGCATTTGAATCCAGGTCTTCCCAATGTTTTATCCTTGCTGACATCTCTGTGCTTCTCAAATCTGAGCACACAAAGGAAAATTTGACTTTATTGGCATAGCTGACAATTGATAAAAAAAATCTATGTAATGTGTGTCTGGTTGTTTACATTTGGAAATATATAAATAAAAAGTGTGTGGGGTGTGTGTGTATATATAAGATATAGTGTATAACATGGACATAATATATTTACACTCATACATATGCAATATATAATAAGATATAACAGCCATTTACGAAATCATAAGATTTGGATGGGCCAAGTATACTAGAAATCGTGCACGAGGACAACAATAGAAACAGATCCAGAGGCTGGCAATATTGCTTTGAGGCACATTACAGACTGAAAGGACAAAAAATAAATAAATAAAGATTTCAGGAAATTGATCAGAAGTCTAGTCCCAAGGCATGATGTTTAAATGATTAGCAATTATCTAAACATCATTGGATGTTCTAGCTTTGTCTAAAGAATGAGAGTTAATGATTTTTGACTCATTTTAATTGATGATTTCATCTTTCAAAAGATAAAGGAGTCGATCAGAGAGGAAGTCTCATTGTTCCTTTGATTCTGGGCAACAAAGTGAAACTGGTTACTGAAGTGGATTGATGAGACCTCTGAGGGGAAATGATCGCTACTCTGTTTTGGTAGAGGAGAGGAAAAATGAGCATAGTTTACTTTTTGGAAGTGAATTTATGTGAAAGTGTTCAAAGAAAGGATGGCTAGGAACCTACAAATTATACAAGAAAAAGATAGACTGGATGGAAAGCTCTCTAGAATAAAAAAATCTAAAAACACAAAGAGAAACAATTTAGATGAAGAGAAAAATGGGAGTTACCAAAAGACTAATGCAGATGCATAAAGTATCAACCAACTCAGACACTGTATAGATATGTAGAGAGGGTAAAAATAGAGAAGGTAAGAAAGGTTGAATTAACAATGGTTCAGTACTATAAAAATAGTATCAGAAGTACAACTAAAAATGTATGATAGAGCAATTTGGAACTAGGCCCAAATAGTTATCAAACTGTGCATAGTTTTTGAATCAGCAGTTTCACTACTGGTTCTGTATCCCAAAGAGAGCATAAAAAAGGGGAAAGAACTCACACGTGCAATAAATATTTGCAGCAGCCCTTTTTGTAGTGGCAAGAAACTGGAAACTGAATGGCTACCCATCAGTTCGGGAATAGCTGAATAAGTTCTGGTATATGAATGTCATGGAATATTACTGTTCTGTAAGAAACAATCAGCAAGATGATTTTGGAGAGACCTGGAGAGACTTACATGAACTGATGCTAAGTGAAGGGAACAGAACCAGCAGATCATTGTGCACCCAAACAACATGATTATACAATGATCAATTCTGATGGGTGTAGCTCTTTTTAACAGTGAAGTGATTCAGGTCAGTTCCAATTGTTTTGTGATGAAGAGAGCCATCTGTACCCAGAAAGAGGATTTTGGGGACTGAGTATGGATCACAACATAGTGTTTTCACTCTTTTTGTTGTTGTTTGCATTTTATTTTCTTTCTCATGTTTTTCTTTCTGATCTGATTTTTCTTGTGTGGCATAACAATTGTGGAACTATTTATAGAAGAATTGCATCTATCGAACATATATTGGATTACTTGCTCTCTAGGGAAGAGGATGGAGAAAAATTTTGGAACACAAGGGTTTTGCAAGAGTGAGTGCTGAAAACTATCTATGCATGTGTTTTGAAAATGAAAAGCTTTATTAAAAAAAGAATAGTACTTGTCAAATAAACCCCACTTCTCTTTTGACAGAATTATAGATATAACTCCATCTCTGTCTATCTGTCTTTATCTGTCTTCTAGGTATATCAATATATAAATGTGAAATGAATATAATTTTCCAGATGTTGTTTGAGGTCAAGGTCACACAAAGCTATACCATCAACTCATTGTATCTTTTTTTTTAATATTTAATATTTGATCCAGGAACACTGCACTAGAGACTTCCTTTTGAGGGTACATAGAACTATTACAATTCCCCTTTGGGTCTGATCATTTAACTATTTCCAAACACATTAAATTGTGCTATTATCTGCCCCACATCTCTCCACTTTTCCAAAATAATTTCACAAGAGACTTCACTAAAATCCACACAAGTGGACATTTAGCCTCTGTTTAAACACTTCTAATAATAAGGAACCTACTACCTCCTGAGACTGACCATTCTACTTATACGGAACTCTTATTGAGAGAAAGCTTTCTCTAACATCAAGCTGATATAGTCTTCTTTTCAACTTCTAGTCACTGATTCTGGTCCTGCCTCTTGGACCAAACAGATAAAAAGTCTCTTCTTTCTTTTAGATGATAGTTTTAAAAATAAAGTCCTGAGTCTTTTCTTCTTCAGATTAAATGTTCCAGTTGACTCATATGACATGAATTCAAAATTTATCCTCACCTTCCCAATAGGATTCCTCTGGATTCTCTTTAATTTATTAATATTTTTCCTAAATAGTGGGGCCCAAAGGGGACCATCATGTTTCAGAAGTGAAGAGACCAGAGCAGAATCCACTGGGGCTAAGACTTCTTTCTTCTTGGAGGCCCAACATCTCAATGTAGCCTCAAAGAACAGATCTTTCTTTTTTTGCCTGCCATATCAAACTGTTATCCCTTTTCGAGTATTCTGTTGCCTAAACCTCCAGATCTTTTTCAGACACACTTATTTTGCCATACTTTCCTCACCTGGTAGTCATTTAGATGAATCTCAAAGCCTAGGGAAATACTTTTCATTTATCCTGGTTGACTTTCTTCTTACTAGACTCAGAGCAATGGTCTAGATTGACAAGGTTTTTCTGCACTCTGTGCAGAGAATATGACAGTATTATCCATCTAATATGCTCAAGGCCTGTGTGAACAACACTTGAAAGGGCTTAAGATATAGAGTCCAGAGAAAAGGAGACTCAAGAAAAAGCCCTGGATGCCAGTTGTAAGCATTTATGGCAGGAGACATAAACCGTGCTATTAGGACTCAGATGGTCAAAGTAGGAGCAATGGGTACAAATATCAATGAGCTAGATTTAAACTTACTGTTGGGAAAAACTATGACAATTCTAGGTGGTAGTGTGCTGGTAACTGTTTAAAGTCCAGCTTTTAAGAAAATGTATCTCATGATGTGCTTTAAGTTTAATCTACATTATCAACATCTTCTTTATCACTTTATTAAGTCCAGATGATCAACAAAACATTAAGTGCCATCCTAATTTGTAATGTTGTCAATTTTTGTGATGAAAATTTAACAATTGGTTCACATGAATCATTTTTTTAAGCCAACCCTACCATATGTCTGACATGTATCCTAAATAATGCCTTGTCTTAGGTTTTTACTTAATATATTTTTACTGATTGATTGGTTAATGGTATTCAAAAATCAAAAGGAGGATCAAAATGGAGAGGGCCAGTTTTCTAAGTGAAAAAAAACTGTGGTGAATGACACATGATCCTTTTGGAAGGTCATTGGAGACTCATCCTGAGCCCGCTATCGCCCATCTCTTGTTCACACATGGGTGGGCTGTTTTCAAACTGCTGGGAGCTAACAGGGAATAATTGGGATCTATGATTTGTTGTTTTTGTCTCTCATGTTTTTGCTTTTTGATGATCTGTGTATGAGGTGGATGGAGATAAGCACACATGTGGGGATATATAAATTGGAGATGATCAATTGAACTGGAAGATTTCAGAAAGGAAGAACTGCTCTTAGTCGGTAACCAGAGCAGTGACATAAACAAAAACATGCTTTATGTTCTTTGCAATAGATTTCATAGAAAGCCTTCAAGCTCTTTTGGCTTTTGGTGTATTATGCCTTTGGTTATTCTTAGGAACAATGATTGTCTTAAGACGTGTCATAACACACATCTTTTATTCAATTGTCTGAAAATATTTTGCACAAAATGCATTATGGGGGAAGGAGCATGTTGTAGATGTTCATTGTAATATGAAGTTAATAACTCCTACAGACTAACCCCAGGTATAAAAGTAATGATTCAGGGTCCATTTGCAAAACAGTAGGGAAGATGTCTCAGTAAGTTATAGTGCTCGAAATTGGACTTGGGAGTGAATAGGATTTGGGGGGGGGGAGAGAGAAACACAACTGCCAGAAAGGACAAGTGTTCACAAAATGTGGTTAGCAAGATTTCCCTACTTTGAAAAGGCCTTTTCATTCTCAGAAAAAGCCAAGTCAAAGGAGGGACTAGAATGCTAAACTGTCTTGTATTAAAAGGGTTGACTATCTTTTAACAAAATGCAAATAACAAGACTTTCACAAAATATGAAAATTCTTCTAGAATGAGTCATATACCTCATTCTTCCATCACTTCCTCCTTCCCTCCCTCCCTCTTTCCTTTCTTCCTTGTTCCTTCCCTTCTTCCTTTCCCTTCTTTCCTTTTTTCCTTCTTCCTTCCTTCTCGCTCTCCTTCCCTCTTTCCATCCTTTTCATTTCCTTCCTTCTTTCATTTCCTTTCTTCACTTCTTTCCTTCCTTCCTTCACTTCTTTTCTTCTTTCCTTCCTTCTTTCCCATTTCCTCATCTGCAAAATTAAAAAGGCTGGACAAGTTGGCTTCTAAGATCTCTTCCAACTCTAGATCAGACGTTCTTAACTTGGGGTCCATGAATTCCTATAGATTTCAGGGGAATGTGTTTTTGAACTTGAATAAAAAAATTACATCTGTATTTTAATACAATTGGCTTCTTTTGTAGTCCTCTGTATTCTATATTATACATTTAAACTATGTATTTTACTGATATGTTTTTGTTTTTGTATTCTCTATATTCCTTACTATATCTTCTCCCTTCCAGGGATACCCAGTTAATGAACCTGATTTAGATGAAGAACAAACAAAGGAGACCAAAAGACTGTATCTTATCCCTTATAGGAAATGATAAAAAAAAAAAGGAAAATGATAAATAAAAGAACATTTCAGCAAAGCTAACCAATACACTGAAAAAAAATGAACACACTTTAAATCAATCCCATGGCCAAGAGTGTGTGGTAGGAAAAGATGATTTCTCTCTGAATTCTCAACATGTATAGCATCTTCTTCCTAGCTACAACAGGTCACTTAATTTTTCTGGCCCTTCTTCTTCCTGATTTGTAAAATGAAGGGGCTCAATTGGATGATGATGATCCATAAGGTTACGGCTCAAACTACTATTTACTTCCTCCATTGCGAAGGTCTGGTCTAGCTCCTCTTGTCAGGATAAGCAAATGTCCTTGCCCCACGTTGGGCGCCAAATGTAGCGAGCTGTCGTCTCCAGAAGCTGCTGGATCGCTCTCTGGGAAGAGATCTGCTGTGTCTACTCAAATCTTTCAGACTGATTCTTCTTCCTGAAGCGAACCGTTGTCTCCAGGCAGTTGCTGTTAACTCTTGTCCTTAGAAGTGACTTCCCTTCCTGCAGAGAGCCCCGTCAGGCCTGATGTAATGCAGAGACCTCTCCTTGAATCTCCTCCAGCTCTTATCCTTCTCCATGTAGACTCACTTTCAGGCCCACTGTTGCTTTTTATCCTCAGAGAATGGGCGTGGGATAATGCAAGGGCTTCTGGGAAGAACCACCTCAGCCAATGAGCCTGCTCCTTCCATCAAGTCAACCTGAGTTCTCACCTTGTAATTGTCCAACCTGAATTCTCACCTTGTCACTATCCAGACAACCCGAGTTCTCACTTAGTAATCCTAACACTCCATGTCTTAGGAAAAAATCACTTCAGCACCCTGAGTCTCATTTGTCTCATCTGTAAAATGGAGCAGATACTCCTTTTTTTTCAGTATGATTGTTAAGGTGCAGTTTTGCAGCTCTGAAAGTGTTCCCCAACAGTGAGTATATTGTTGGGATGCATGTTACTTCAGGCATGTCTTAGAATCTTAGAATTATCGGCACACAAAGAACACAGTCCCCCCTCAAGCGATATAAGATTCCTCATTTACTCTTTTAGAGATACTCTTTTAGATATCATTAGTTCCAATTTCTTCATTTTATAAATTGAGCATAATAAAGTCCAAAAAAGTCTGGTGATTTGCACAGATTAGGAAACAGAGAACTGTTTCATGATAACAAATGGTTGAGATGGGACTTGAATTCAGATATTCTAATTCCATTTTGTTTCTTTGAACTTGCTACTTCACCTGCAAAGGGAGAGGCTTAACCTAGAAAATTTGTGAGATCTTTTTCCCACATTAATATTCAATGATCAGGGCAGGTAGATGGTGCAGTGGATAGAACACCAGCCCTGAATTCAGGAGGACCCCAGTTCAAATCTGATCTCAGACACTTAACACTTCCTAGCTGTGTGACCCTGGGCAAGTTACTTAACCCCAGCCTCAGAAAAAGAAAAAAAAAAAGAAAAAAATAGTCAATGATCATTGAAAGCTAAACTGACATATCAAGAAAATAACATGCTGGAACTTTGAAGGGAGTTTAACCTTTGACAAAATCCCTAATGGTAGTCTCACTGACAAGATGGATAGACAGCTCTCAGGTGTAATATTCTTAAATGTCTTTATGTCACATACCCCTTGGACTATCATCTAATAAAGTTTATGGATCTTCAGAATTATGCTTTTAAATAATTGAGAAAATGCCAAATTTCAGTTAGAAATTTAAGATTTAATGTTTTTCTCATTCAAATTTATGAGCCATCTGGGCTCTATCCATGAACCTGGTAAGTCCCTGATTAAAATTCCTTATTTGGATGATGTAACTTTTGATTGGATTGGAGTTTAATGATTGAAACCAAAGTGGAGTCATGAATAGCTTAATATGAACTTGGAGGCAAATCTCTAGTGACATCCATAGAAATCTATTCCTGGCTCTTCCATTAAACATTTTTCATCAATAACTTAGGGAACAGATGGAATCAGATCTGCAGATGATATAAAGTGTGGCCATTTATCTAGCATATTGATTGACAATTGAAAAGTTAGATTTGAAACCTATATAAGAATGATTGAATGATGAGATGGATCTAATAAGATACAATTTAGTGATATATATTTTAAAGCTCTATACTTAAGTTTAAGGAGTAAAATTTCCAGATATACAGTGGGAGAGGTATAATTAGGAAACAACTTATGTGAAAACAAGATCTTAGAGGACCATCAACTCAAAATGAGGCAATGATATGGTGGCAGTCTGCAAAGTTGTATCAAAAAGCATAGTGTCTAAAAGGTGGAAAGTACTGTACTCTGCTTAGACCATGGCTATGATATATTTCTGGTGCCATTGAATCCATTAATCTCATTTTACAGATGAGGAAACTGAGGCTGAGCTATTTAGTGACTTTCAGGATCATACAGCTAATACATTTCTGAGATGGGATTTGAATTCATGACTTTATAACTCAGCACTCTAGTTTCTGTTCTACCTCATGACATTATTTTTCTCCTTAGTGCTTTTATATGTTATCTTCCATGCCTGGAATATGTTTCCTCTTCAACTCTTCCTCTAAGAACCTTTAAATTCTGTCAAAGCTCAGCTTAACGATCACCTTCTCTGTGGAGTATTTCCTCATCTTTCTCGCTATTCATTTTCACTTTTTTTTCTTAAAATTAACTTAAATTATTATTCTAAAATTAATTTAAATTACTACATTATTCTTAAAATCATCCACTTTTATTCACTCCCCATTACTTTCTAAACCAAAAGATGTTTTCCAGGTTACCATTTCCCTATATGTGTTATCTCCCCTAAAAGAATATATGCTCCTTGAGGGCAGGGACTGTCTTGTGGACATTACTGTAGAATGCTGAGCCTGGAGTCAGGAAGATCAGAGTTCAAATTTGATTTCAGACACCATATGCATGATTTTGAGCAAGTCATTTACTCTCAGTCTCCATTTCTTCTACTGAATGACTGGAATAACAATAGCACCTAATACGTAGGATTGCTTGATGCAAGAGATAGTATCTGTAAAAGGCCCAATACATAGTAGGTACTTAAATGCATGTTACCTTTCCTCCTTACTTTTAGATCTCCCTCCACACTTGGCATAGTATTTTGCACATAGTAAGCATTTAATAAATACTTTTCCATTCATTTTTTACTAATCTGTTTACATGTTGTATCCTCCCAACTAAGTAAAAAAATAGATAGAGCGGTAGCTAGGTGGTACAGTGAATAGAGCATCAGCTCTGAAATCAGGAGGACCTGAGTTCAAATCTGATCTCAGACACTTAACACTTCCTAGATGTGTGACCCTGAGCAAGTCACTTAACCCTCCAAAAAAAAAGTAGATAGAACATTGAGCCTAGAGTCAGGAAGACTTGCATTCAAATTTGAGTTCAGATACTTGTTAGTCTGGCACACCTCCACTGGGCCAGCCACATTGTCTGAATGCCAAACATATGCTTGCCAAAAAATAATTTTATGGAGAACTCACACAGGGCAAGTGCTCACAAGGGGGTCAGAAAAAAAAGATACAAGGACACTCTCAAGGTCTTTCTTAAGAACTTTAGAATCAGTGGTATGACATGGGAGACATTGGCCTAGGACCACCCAGTATGGTGAGCCCTCATCAGAGAAAGCTCTGTGTGCTCTCTGAGTAAAGCAGAATGAATTAGCCCAAAGGAAAAGCAAGGTGCACAAAATTAGAGAAGTTACCCCAAATGTTCATATGAACTATTTGTGTTCGACCTATGGCAGAGCATTCTGAGCTCGTATTGTTCTGATCGGCCATAGTTGGACCCACTGGAACTCGACTAGAACATTGCAATTGTCTCTTTTTTTTAGTTCTTTTTAAGAACAAAGGACAACAACCAACCAATCTGATTTTATCTAAGTCACTTAACTTTTGTCTCAATTTTCTCAACTGTAAAATGGGCATAATCATAACTCAGAAAGTTGGTGTGAAATTGATGAAATAATATCTGCAAAATGACTGGCCCTTAGCAGGTGTGCAATACACATTTGTTCCCTCCCCTCCAAATAGGCTTCAAGCCTCTAAAGAGAAAGGATAGATTTTAGTTTTGTCTTTCAATCCGTATTATAGACACTCAGTGAACTTGTATAAAATTTATAGAAATAATTCATTCATTCAAGATCTATTTAATACTGCTTACTCACAATGTGCTGTGCTGATTGCTAGAGGAGGTGGAAAATAAACAATCTTGTACAGATGCTACAAAAGAACAGTATGAGGGCCAAACTTCTTAGTTCACCTCTAGAAAACCTGCATGGCGATAGAGAACATGCTGAGAATAACAGAGGAGTGTTCTGTTTGTTTCCAGTGATTTTCACAATCTGCCTTCAGGGGCTTTTTTTTTTTTTTACAAGAATAAAGAAACACTTTTTTTGGGCCATTTCTCAGTTACAAGGGAAAAAAAAAGTATTGATGTGACAAGCATACAGTTGCCAAGAAAATAAGACTTATAAGTGTTATCAAAAATCCAGCTAATTTTACAAACCTGTTTTACATAACTGACATCTTTAGCCCCAACTGGCCAATTCTTAAAGCCTTTTATGCAGAATCTATGTGGGTGATATTCTAAAGTCTTGTATTAGATAATTATACTTGGAAAGGTCCACGATTTCCTCTGGGCAGGTGTTTTTTACCCAACTCAGGTTGTTTCACTAGCAGCTATGCTGAAAAATTTATTGACTGGCGCTCAGTCTTTTGCTGCTGAGTCTCTCTCCATCAATCTTAGCTGAGCCATAAATGGCAGACACGTGTTCTATCCCTAGCCTCCCACAACTGAAGCCCTTCCACCTTGGTCTGAGCATGTGGTCAGGCTGGAAGAATCCAGGGTCATCTTCATGCCATGATGAATGATCAAAGGAGAGCTTTAGTGGAGGAAGAGCATTCTAGCTCTTTAAACTTTCTTTGTGTTTTGATAAAAACACCATAGCCTGGGAGAATAAAAAGATGAAAGGGAATATAGAAAATACAAATCTAGCTTTAGCCAGGGACTCCACGGTTTATGTTGTGTAGGTCAACAGTTTCAAGACAGCTTTTTCTTATTTACAAAATGAGCTGTGTAAACAGCTAACTACTAAAGAATTCATGTAGATTAGTGTGATGTAGTAATAGAAGTATGGAATCTGAGACAGAAAATCCAGGTTGAATACTGAGAGGCAAATGCAGAAGTTGGGATCATTTCTCCATCCCTCAAAAGAAGCAGAAGAGGGGCAGCTAGGTGGCGCAGTGGATAGAGCACCAGCCTTGAATTCAGGAGGACCCGAGTTCAAATATGGTCTCAGACACTTAACACTTTCTAGCTGTGTGACCCTGGGCAAGTCACTTAACCCCAGCCTCAGGAAAAACAAACAAAAAAAAAAAACAAAAAACAAAAAAACATACAAAAAAGAAGCAAAGGATACTTTCCCATGACAAGAGAAACTCCTGCATCTAGGAAGAATTAGACTCCTTATTAATGAAAAAAAATAGATGATGATATAAAGTGACTAGCCCTTTCCTTTTAATTTGGAATAAAGGTGGGAGATGAGGTGGAGATCAGGAAATGGGAAGTGGTAATGTGACAGGAAGGTGAAATCAAAGAAAAAGAAGAAGGGATCCTGGATTCTGAAGAAATCAGTCTGAGAAAGAATGGCCTAGCTCCAGGTCAACTCCATTTCAAAAGAAATCCAATAGCCTGAGAAATAGCTTCCAACTATAGAGCTGTAAAACTGGAGGCTGGAAAAGTCCCCAGTGTTGCTGAACCAGATTAAAATGTAATTGGGAATTGTTTAACAAAATAAATAAAAATACAATAAAACATAAATAATGTTAATTTGTCATGCTTTACGTCAATAAGCAGCCTTCACGGATCTGTTTGAATCTGACACCATTGGTCTAAGACATTTTATACAGAACTTTACTAACTTGAATCCACAGTAGATGTGAGAAATACTGAAATCAAATCAGGGAATCTAAGTAGAAATGAACTTTGGATTGTCTAATCCAATTTATTCCTAAACCACAATTCACCCTTCACAACATCTCTGACAAGTGTTAGTTCAATTGAATTCAATTCAAAATCAGTTCATTTCAATTGAATTGCACTGTCATTCTCTATAGCTTCTACTCTGATTAATGTCCAGTAGTTCTGAACCCTTTCTCTATCTCTGCTCTGTTTAAAAAAATGAAATTCATGAAGCTGATAAAAACTATCTCCAGGTAATTTCAACTTGTTACAACGTGCTTACTTTGTAAGAATTACTTTTTTATAGATTGTAAGCAAACAGAGATATATTAGAATGAAATAGTAACACTTCAAACAGGAAAGATACTCTGATGAAAGATCTCTCTCATGCACATATATGTATACACATATGTGCATTTATACATATACATAGATATGTTGAATATGCATGTGGGTATGCATATATATATATATATACACAGAGTTGAGTATGACCACATTTGTAATTTATAATGAATATGAATATATGAATAATTTATACATATATATATATATAAATAATATATGTGTATATACACATATCTATTCATACACACACACACACACACACACACACATATATATATATATTTCATTCAGGAATAAAACAAGTGCTTAGATACTAAGATAGTTTGAACGTTAGACATATCTGAAGACTTTGAAGAATATCCATAAAAAATAAGCCCTGATATTTTTAATATTAAAACTAACATTAATGCTACTAAAGCATGGGTCTCATAAGACTCTGGAACCTCAGCTAAAGTGTGGAATAAACATAATTATGGAAACATATAGTCTGATAAATTTTTTCTTAATAGATCAGGCAACAAATCATCAAATATGAAAGCACACAATTGAGAGAGAATAGCAAAAAAATAATTAACAAACACAAACATTAGAGATATTTGTAGCACTCCTGTAAAGGGAGATACCCTTTTAGAGATTCACACACAAGTGTGGAAAAGAACACTCTTCCCCACTTACACTCTAAGCTCAGGAAGGGATATGTTGAGAAAAGAATATGAACTCCCTCTTCCAATGACCAGATATGCTTTCCTAGAACATTCTTCTGCATTTTCCTAGGTATGATCCCAAGGATCCCATCCCATTCCATCTTCACAAGTCTTTTTACTTTAAAACCATAATCCACTGAGGTTCTGCTTTAAATTCTGCCATCTTTTTGCTTTCAAGTGAGTTGTTGATTTCATTTGTTAGAGCTGTTATTGGCTGCTCTTGCTACCTTCATTGGGGATGGGGATCTTCATGATGCTTTTGGGAGATTGCCTGAGACCAGCATGCTTTGATAGTTAATCAACACGTATTCTGCTGTTTGTTTTATTTGCTAATTAAGTATCTTTTCACCATCACTTCCATGCAAGAATTGTTTCTAGCATATGGCAAAATCTCTTTTCTCTTCATTTCCATTCATTGATAGATTCCTTAGTACCTACTTCTATAACAGAATCCGAATCAGTAAAGTCCTCTCATCTCTTTCCTGCCCCAGAAGGCAGACTAGGTACCTCACATGGTCAAGAACTTTTTCTGAATCTTTATGGGATTGAGTTTGAACAAAGCACCAATGTTCGTTTCTCCTTGCAATTTCCTTGTCAGAAGCCAATGCCTGGACCATATAAACTGCATTAAAGCTTCAATGACCTCTAGATGGTACAGTGGATAGAACGCTAGGCCTAAAGTCATGTTGTGTGAGATACTTTCTTGCTATATGACCCTGGGCAAGTAAATTAACTCTTCCTCAATTCCTCATCTGTCAAATGAGCTAGACAATGAAATGGCAAACGAGTCTAGTATCTCTATCAAGAAAACTTCAAATAAAAATGATGAGTAAACCTCCATGAGGCAGAACATCCAGTGTGAGGGACTAGCTAGTGACTTTTGCTTTCCATTTCGGCCATTATATCAACAAGTCTCTGCCCTGCTTACACTGTGACTGATTGACTTACATGGCAAAAGGGTTCAGTGGTAGCATGGGTATGGAAAACTGCTTAGACAAATTTTAAAACTTCTAACTGTTTTGTTACTCAGCAGGCCATTCTTTTCAAAACAATTTCCATCATAACAGTTACAAGTTTAAATTGAAGAAAATATTGATATTTTCTAAAGTGAAATTATTATATCAAGTAAATGTTATTTAACAATAATATTAATAATAATAATAATAACTTGATTTATGAGACAAGAACACAGATGTGGAAAAGCAAGAAGTGAATTGAAAGAAAATTTCCTTAGCAGAATGCTTCCCAAAGCTTTAAAATATTTACTCGGCAAGAAAGATGTGTATTTCTTGCAATATTAAATATTTTATTGTGATCTCCTTGGATCAGGTAATGACAGTTCCTATCAAGAATGACAAATGTACCAGCATTTTCTAGTTGGGAACATAAAATGTGGGAAAATATCAAGGTACAATCTATACTCAAGAAGGTTCTTACTAAAGCATTTAATCATAGACAAATACTCTGTATCCTGGTATATGGGGAGGCGGAAGCCCATAGAAATCATGCCTTAAATGATAACTAATATCTTTTGTCTGACTAAAAAAATCACAGACATATGTGTTTACTTTTAGAACATTACTTTTAAATATAGGACCCACATAACTACCCCTATTTTACAGAAGGAAACAATTCATGCAATTAAGCAATTAATTTGTCTTGGAATAGTATCATTAAAATAAATGTCTAACTCCTAAGAAAATTTATCCCAAATAAACTTTACATATTTCCCTATCTTTACTGGTTTATTTAACTTGCTTTTCAGATCCCTTTTTTTTCTTTTTCTGTACTATCATTTTCAGTCCAAAGATAACTTTTTTTTTTGCATTCCATCTGTTAGTCCAACTTTTCCTTTCTTTGTTCTGAAATCACCTTTTTTATTATTCTAAACTTGGTCAAATGTCTCAGATAATTCCACACTTTATTCACTCCTAAAACTATTCTAGAACCAGGTCACACATTTGTTTACAATTTCTATTAAATGACTTTTTTTTCTACCTTTGACAATTTTGGAAAAGAGATGCTGAAATTTCAACCCTTCTATGTCTTTCAGTGCAAAGTCCTAATGTCTTTGTTATATCTTGGATTCAAGTTGTCCATCCAAATGAACTACAACCCAAGGAACTGTTAAGATTGCTTCCTCAATTGTGGATTGAAAACTCTGCCACAAGCATAAAAACAAACATTTAATACTCTTATTAAAAACAAGATTTTTGAATCAATTTTCTTTAGGAAGAAAAAAATTAAGAACAAGGAGGTACTAAACCCTCTACACTCCCTCCATTGCTACATTCCATTTGGATAATCACAGTTTAAGAAAGACATAGAGAAGTTGAAGAATGTACACTAGATAACAAACATAAAGGTGAATCCTTGACTTTTGAGTTTCCTGGGAATGTTTAGACTGATGAAGAGAAGATAGAAATGTTCAAGTATTTCAAGGGATAGCATGTGGAAGAAGGATTAGTCTTGTATTGTTAGACCACATAGGGCCAAACAGAGGGAGCAATGGATAGAAGTTGCAAAAAAACAAGTGTATATTTGATATCAGGCAAGTAGACAAAAAAACAACCAAATAAACTTGCTTCTAATTAAATCTGTCCAAAAGTGGAAGGAGTTGTCTTGAGAACTAGTAGGTTTTCCCTTCTTAGAGATTCTTTTAATGAGCCAGATGAGTGTCCTTAGCCTATCATGGTGGGGATTCCCTTTGGGTACAGGTTGAAATATATGGTTAAATAAGTCCTTCCCAACACTCCAATTCTGGATCCTTGCATAAAATACTCATCTCCCAATTCTGGGTATTTTCACTGGCACTCCCCTATCCTCAAAATGCTCTTGCTCCTCAGTTGTTTCTCATGCTTCCTCAAGTCTCAGCTAAAATCCCATTTTCTGCAAGAAAAATGTCCTGGTATCCCTTCAGTACTATCCCTCTGTGATTATCTTTGACCCTGCATATGACTGGTTGCTACGTATCTATTTGCATGCTATCACCCCAATCAGTCTATAAGCTACATGAACACAAGCACTATTTCTTTGTCTTTCTTTATGAGAATTGGGGTTTAGCACAGTACTTGGCCATAGTAAGAGCCTAAAAATACTTGATAACTTGGCTTCACTTTTCTTATCTCTATGAAATAGAGCTGAAATGGTTCTTATAGGCTAATACTTCTTTCTGGTTCCTGCTCCATCCATCAGCTCTTTTCTTTCTTTCTTTCTTTCTTTCTTTCTTTCTTTCTTTCTTTCTTTCTTTCTTTCTTTCTTTCTTTCTTTCTTTCTTTCTTTCTTTCTTTCTTTCTTTCTTTCTTTCTTTTTCTTCCTTCCTTCCTTCCTTCCTTCTTTCTTTCTTTCTTTCTTTCTTTCTTTCTTTCTTTCTTTCTTTCTTTCTTTCTTTCTTTCTTTCTTTCTTTCTTTCTTTCTTTCTTTCTTTCTTTCTTTCTTTCTTTCTTTCTTTCTTTCTTTCTTTCTTTCTTTCTTTCTTTCTTTCTTTCTTTCTTTCTTTCTTTCTTTCTTTCTTTCTTTCTTTCTTTCTTTCTTTCTTTCTTTCTTTCTTTCTTTTTTCCAGAGGGCATTAACACTAAGGATTTTAAAACAGAATTAGTTCTGCCATTTCAACTATACTTACATGTTTGGTAGTGGAAATTAATCATTGTAATACATGAGAAAGCTCTTGATACTGCCTATTAGAGTTCTGATATTTTAGAGAAAGTAGATCATTTCCCCTCAATTCTAAAGACTCCTGAGACCTTTGAGTTTAAAGAATCCTTTTTCTTTTAAAGATATCACTATGAATAGCCCTCTGACAGTTACTTTAGATACTATCTGGATAAAAGAGTTGCAATCTTGATATTTGGTTAAATGATAATTTTCTCAGTCTTTCATTTTTGACTCTTTACATGAGGGTCTTAAAGGGACTATTTTAAAAACTACTTTAAAAAAAAGACTCCTAAACCCACTCGAAGATAGATCCAAATTCTCCAAACAGTAGCCTGGCATAATTGAAACCAGGAAGCTGAGGATATTCTTTTTTTTAAATGAAACTATATAGAGAGGTGAGACAAATGAGATGTAACCACTAAAATGGAAATTTGTATGGGATGACGGGTTCAACCAATTCTTACCAAATGTGTCTCCAAGATTTCAAATAATTAAAAGTGGACATGACTCATTTCGTCATCAGCAGAACTGACTCAAAGGAAGTGTGTTTAGGACTGTTCACCATCATTACCATTGATGGATTTGGCAGACTCTCACATAAAGGCTGAGTCAAACCAAATTTATCTAATTTTCATTATATATATAACTCAATTAAAAGCACAAAATGGCACTTCCAATTGAATAAGCATCTACTCTATGTTAAGCACTGGTCTAACACATGTATAACAAAACTGTCAAATATGCCAATTCATTTGTGAGCTCATTGATTTGAGTATCCTCTCCTTTGTTATACATTGTAATTCAACTCTACCTGATAATTTTATTTGATTCTCGTCCATTTCTCTCCATAATTTCAACATAAGGTTCTATCTAATATGTTCAGTGACTTCTTCACTTTCTCTTGACATTGAAAACATATAAGAAGAACACATCAACTATTCAATTAATTACTTATTCTTGCCACGTGACCAGATCACTATCTTTTTATTTTTGCTTATACATTTTTTTTTGTGAATTCCTTTCTTCTATTTCTCCCTCAGATTTCCTTGTTGTAACATATTGCAGCCTCTTTACATCCATTATATAGTTTTCTAGTGTTCTCTTTTCAGTTCTTCAGAGATTATTAGATTCTATGACACAGAACCATATACCACCACCAGTACAATATTGATAATGAATAACTTTTTTAAGGAAGAAATTTTGGCTTTTTAAAGAAACCTTGAAATTCCCCAAAGATAATCCAACTGTTCTTCTCTTCCTGTTCAAGTAGACAACAATGTGTGTCCAAGGCCTATTGTGTAATTCATCATATGTAGTTGGACTAACCTCAGAATTCATCTATCAGTTATATGGATAAACTCTATAGTCTGCCATTTTGTCTATTATGGCCTATAGGATAATCATTCTTCATCCATTCATCTTTATTGTTCGCTATTTTGTCTATTGTGGCCTACAGGATAATCATTCTTCATCCATTTGTCTTTTCTGTGACCATGGATGAGTGAGGCATTTTTTTGATTGACTATTAAATCAAACATATATATATATATATATATATATATATATATAATATATATATATATATATATATATCCTATAGAAAGTATAATATTCTGGGACTTGAAGCCAGTACATTATCTGGATGTCACAGGACATCCGCATTTATAGGGAACTCATTTTGACTTGGGTTTCACGCTGAATTTCCTCTGAAACATCTTAGGACAACACTCTCTCCAATATATGCAGCATTTAATAGTAGTAATTGAATGAGCTTCACTGAAAAACATGTAACTCTCAAGATACCTTAAAAATTCTAATGTACTTCTCAAGAAGGACATCATTGAAGGATAAAGTTACATATGGCAACATTTCATCCTGCAGAATCATTTTTTTAAAAAGCTAACACAATGAGTACAGTGGGATATCTATTCTTTCTATATTTTAGCCATTTGTATGTTAGTAAAAATAAAGTCAGCTGTGGAATACAAGCACTTGAATGCAAGGATTGTTCTAACAGAAATTTCAGGATAAAAATTGAATATAGGGAGGAAAGAAGACATATTGCCTATACTAGTTGCTGATATTCTCTCATTTAACTTTTGTTTTTAGCAGTAAAGTTTTTTTTCCACTTCTTTGGTATATTTTCCTCCTACAAATAACTTCAAAATTGATTTCCCAGGTCTTCACAATTGCCTTATTTCTGACATAAACTTCCTCTGTGTACACTAATTCTACCCAGCTGCTTTTTGACAGCTTTGTTTTCTTTGGTGCCATTTCTTGTTCCTCTGTAAACACACCTGGGACTTTGTTTTTGGCTCCAAATGAAGAGGTGACTCAATTGTCTGTGTTAGTGATTTATAGTTTGTTAGAACAATCTTTGTAGAAGTTTTCAGCTTTCATCTATTTGTTGTCCTCCTTCCAGTTTCATCCTTAAACGTTCTGAGGATGTATTTGATTATTTGGATTTCTCACTAAGCTTTCTTTTAAGTTTTAGTCTCCATTGATTTTTTTTCTGTTTCATGAATTGATTTTACTCATAGTCTTTCCATAATCCTTTCTCAAAATATTGTGTCAACAATTTATACCCATCTCCAGCATTACATTTGTTTCTCACATCTTTCTGTTTGCAATAAAAAGATATTTATTTGGTCATTAATGTGCTTTTAAAGATTCATTTTGTTTTTTGATGGCAATTGGTTTACATTAGTGAAACTTCCTTTTGATTTTATTTTAAAATATTAAGATACAAAACATATCTTGAGAAAAAATAATTGTAGGAAAGGGACTTGATTTGCTATCAGTTTAGCACTTTTGATCGGCAAATTCATTATTCTTACACTAGATTATAAGATTTTTGAAGGCTTACTAAAAATTTTCCCTCAGGATCTAGCAAGATAAACAATAAAGTTTTGTTGAATTAAATGAATGAATGATCCAAGAGGCTATTTTCCTTTTTCAGTCATGGCATGGTGGTGGTAGATACAGTGGTCTCGTTCCCAGCTAAATAAATACTCTGAACTACAAGATGAGGTTTGGCCCAATATATTTTTGCTTTTTCGCTTGCCTCTTGTCAAACATCGAAATACAGCACACATTAATGAGAAAAGCAAATAGTCATATAGAATAATATTTAAAGAGAGAAATATTTGTGTGTGATTTGGTGACCACTCTTGTGATCTCTCAATAATGTTCGATCACAGTTTGAACTAATTCTCATGTTGTTCCCAGACTTGGTGCAGAATGGTATTTTCTAATTTAACTGGAGCCTGTCTTTGGCTCATATTCCTCCTTGGACTGAAACTTCAGCGCAGCTTGGATCAAAGTGCTGCCATATTGCTTTCTGATATCAGTGCCTCCTTTGCCCTAGATACAGGCATGGACACCTAGTTTAGACTCTTAAAACTACAATGTTCCATTTCAGGCAATCTCAACGTTAAAAAAGAAAAAAAACAATCAGGAAATTATGCTATACGACACACAGCATAACACTATATAGAATCTGAATTTCTTATCTAATGCTATTAAACAGAAATAGAGGAACTCATCTGACCATAATTTTGAGTTCACTAAAATCAATTATTTAATTTCAATGAAGTTCTCTCTGTTCCTTTTACTTTTCTCAAATTAATTCTGGCTGTGCAAAACCATCTCTCTTCTCCTCAGCTTCCTTCACAACCCTTCCCTTTTAGCAGAGGACCTTACCTCAAACTTCATTAAGAAAATGGAGGATGAACTTCCACTTCTTTCCTATTTTACATCTGTTTTGTTTGTTCCTTTGAATATGTGCTCCTCTTTATTCTCTCCTCTCATTATATACCTCCTCATGCTTTTCCTTTTCCCCATTCTGGAAGAAAGGTGTATTTTCACATTGCTTCTTCAAGATCAAACTACCAGTCCCTTTTTTATGTGCCAACTATTACTGATTTCATCATCTCCCATGGGTTCTTTTTGGATCTCTATTCAGATGACTTTCGGAGATACTTTCTCTCTTGAGCTCCAATCCCATATCACCGAGTTCCTTTAAGGCATTTTTCATTGAATGTTTCATAAACACTTGAAATTAACTTGCCCAAATTAGAACTCATGATTACTCTTGCTAATTTACTCCTCTATTTAAGGTATTTAAATTTTCTTCGGTGTATTTTGTTGACTAATTTGTGTCTTCTTTTTCTTTCCTTCTTTCCCCTCCTTCTTTCTCCCCTTTCTTCCCTTCAACAATCACTTCTTTCCCATCCTCTCTTTTTGTCCTCTTTTTAACCCACTGTTCTTTATTCAGCTAAAGTATATTATCTTCCTCTACCTATCTCTTCCCCCATTCCTTTCTCTCATTTCTCTAGGAAGGTGATATCCTAAAGAGAAACAGGAAGGAGACCTTTCACTCAAATAACCTGGGAGTCAGGATCAGGCTTTTAATGCAAAGAACAGTTAGAAACATAAGAAGAACCTTATACGATACCACTGAAAGGGCCCTGAATTTTGAAGTAAGTAGTCAGTACCATGGCAGTCTGGGGCCCTGGAAAGAGCACCAGATTTCAAGGGTTCAAGGCCTGGTTCACCTCTATGACATTAGACTTTTTGCTAAGTCTCCATTTCCTGATCTGTAAAATAAAGATAATAATGCAATGATAGGAATAATATCCATCCCTATTATGAAAGCTGGACTAGCTCTTTTGAAGTTTCTACCTCACTTAGATTAGTCTAGTTTTCGTATTGAAATTGTTTTGGAGACTTAATTGGTTCAGAGGGCTAAGACTCAAGTATGAGCCTTCCTGGTAGTCTAAATACAAAATCCAAGAGTAGTCGGGACCTCATTGCTCAGACTTAACTGGTATGCCAGCAGACTAACACAGAGATAGAAAAGACAGATCCAGCTGAATCAATGTTGTGTCTCTGCTGATTATCTTTACTATATTACTTAAGTGAATTTTACTTTGTTAACTGCTAGAGGAACTATGGGTATCTCACATTATTCCAAAGCCAACTTTAAGCCATTAGAGTGGCTTAAGTTAGGCCTTCCTTTAAACAAACACTAACCATCTTAGAGGGTATTTGTGAGGAAAAAATATTCCATATACTTCAAAACACTATAGAAATACAAACTTTTGTTGGTAAATGACTAAAGCCTATCAGTGTTGCTTGAATTTTCTTGGATCGCTATCCTGTGACATTATGAGAAACTTTGAAGCTTACCTCCATTTTACAAATTCTCTTTAACACAAACCCTCCTAACAGTGGTTTGTATAATTATCATCACCATAGTCAGAGCATTTAAATAGATTTCTTGGTGTTATATATAAAGCTCATCATTAAGGAACCTCTAATTTTGAAGACTATAGTGGACACTTATTAGTCATGTTTTTTTCCACAAATCTCAGCTTTTCTGACTCAGTTTGTTTATCTGCATAAATGGTACTTAAAATATCCTCACAGGCTACTAAGGATCAAATTAGGCAATCTGAGCACAGCACTTCACAGATCTTGAAGAACTTTATAAATATCAACTTAGTTAATTAATATCCAATCAGTAGAAATGATCACCTAATCCAATGCCCTAATTGTACAGATAAAGAAACCAAGGCCCAGGGAGGACACATCTTTCAGTGAATTAAACACTTATCACTCTCTTTTCTATGTATCAAGCACTGGACTAATTTTACAAAGAAAGGGAAAACCATGGTCCTTGTCCTCTAAGGATTCCCATTCTAATAGGGAATGCAACAGAGAAATAACTATGGATGTAAAATAGAAAGATACAGGACAAATGGGAAGAAAGGTGCTAGAGACAGAGGAGGAGGATGAAAAGTCTTGAGATGTGATGTGAAAATTGAAAGATGCCAGCAGGCAGAAGTGAGGAGAGAGAGCATTCTGGATATGGGGGACACACTGTGGAAAATGTTTTACATAATATCATGCAGCTGATGAAAAAGTGAAACAGGATTTCAAGTGAGGTTCTCTGACTTCCAAATCCAAATGTCTTTCCACAAACTCTCAGAAAGTATTATTGGAAATATTGAGAGTACTGTGGCCCAAACTTTGGTCTATGGTGACTGAGGGTTCTACATAATATAGAGAGTGCTTCTGTGGGAACATTGATCTTGAAATGATTAAGCTTGTCCTTTTCCATGTCTCAGAGTCATGTAACAGTTGAAACCAAACGCAAATTTATAATCATTGAAATTTTCTGCTCCGACTCTAACCTGCTATCCTAACATGGGTACTTGTTTTCCTTAAAACGTAACCATACTATTGTATATTTGCAATGACTGACTTCTGTGTGAAAAGACTGCCTTTTGTTAATATAATAATATAATATAATAATAAAGATTATAATTAATTATACAAAATTATAAAAAAAGAAATGATTAAGCATGGGTCAGAAGATCAAAGCCAGCTCCTTTTTCACCCACATAATTCATATTATATATATATATATGTGTGTGTGTGTGTGTGTGTGTGTGTGTGTGTGTGTGTGTGTAGTACATCATATATTTTTACATCTTTCTTTTGATACCATCATTATGCTTCTGAAGGCTCTTATTACTTCACAAATGAGCTATTCTTTTTTATTTTTTTTATTGAAGCCTTTTCTTTTCAAAACATATGCATAGATAATTTCTAATATTCACCCTAGCAAAGCCTTGTATTTCAGTTTTTTTCTCCCTTTCTTCCCTCCCATCCCATCCCCTAGATGGCAAGTAATCTCATATATGTAAAACACATACAATTCTTCTATATGTATTTCCACAATTATCACGTTGCACAAGAAAAATCAGATCAAAAAGGAAAAATGAAAGCAAACAACAATAAAAAGAGTTCCCACAGTCCTCTCTCTGGGTGCAGATGGCTCTATTCATCACAAGACCATTGGAACTAATCTGAGTTACCACAAGTGAGCTATTTTAATAGCTTGCTAGTTGTCTTCTCTACTTTAAGTCACTCCAGTCCACTCTCCATTCAGCTGTCAAATCCAGCTTCCCAAAGGGCAGCTGAACACCTTATCTTCCTAGTCAATAAACTCCACTGACTCTCTGTTAACTCCAAAACCAAAACATAAATAGAAGCAATGTAAAATCTTCTTTGAAGCCCTTCATATACTGGTCTCTTCCCATTTTCTTAAGTCTTCTAACACCTTACACTACTACCATGTACTCTTCAATTTTGTGAAGTCAGTAGACTTCTTTGTTGCTCCTCATATGAGATAATCCATTTTCAGACTCTGGGCATTTTCACTGACTGTCTGCCATGCCTCAAATGCTCTCCCTTCCCATAACTCTATCCTTTTTTGGATTAATTCCTGCTTCAGCTAAACTTCTCCCTTGTACAAGAAGTTTTTTTGACTCCTTTTTAATATTAGCATTTTCCTTCTGTGATTATCTTTGATTTATGCTATACATATCTTATTTGGTTTGTAATCAGTTGTTTGCATACTCTATTCCCTATTAGACTGAGCTCCTTAAGAGCAGGAACTGTTTTTTGTCCTTGTTTTTATCTCTAATACCAGCACAGTGTCTGAACATAGTATCTGATTAATAAATATTTCTTGACTTTTCCATGGGAATATTCTCATATTGCAAAATTTTCCCTTTCTAACTTTTCTTGATAGTGAGGTCCCAAGCCTACACCACAACTTATCAGTCCTGGGAATATATTCCAAATGCTAAAGTGTTTTGCTGCCAAATTAGTTTCAGAAATGTTGATTTTGGACTTCATGGCTGATAATGATATCTCAGAAAGTGTTTAAGAAACACAGCTCTGACAGCCTATGATTATAAATTCTGTAGTTTACATTTTACTATTCAGCAGTAAGATTGAAAAAAGAAAAAAACTTGGAAAGCCCCAGGCTTACAAACCTCAGAACAAATGATCTGAAGTATAGAAATAATATGCAACCCTCTAAAATTAAACCTTAAGAAAAAATAACAAACTGACATTACATTTTAAAGAAAAGGATTATAAATCAGTCTTGGAAATGGATCTCCAACTTATGTGTTAATTCATTGCCTCAGTCTTTAAATCATAAATAATAGTTTGCATTTATAAAATGCTTTAATGTTTCCAAAATGTTCTACAAATATCATCTTAGTCAATTTTCACAACAATGGAAGAGAGATTCTATTTCTACCCTAATTTTGAGGAAGAAAAAAATTAGACAAACAGAAGTTAAGTGATTTGCTCAGAATCACACAGCTTGTAAATGTCTAAGACTGAATTTGAATTCAGGTCCTGACTCCATGTTCAGTGCTCTATCCAATATCTCATCTTAGCATTTAATTAAACATTAAAAATCAGTGTCTAGAGCATTTTGTTAAATGCTGAGGAATGTGCAAGGCATAAGTCTACTGTGACCCTTGTTCTAAAGGAGCTAACAGCCAATTAAAATAATGACACTGATTTTGACAGGTATATCACACAGCATTTTACGATAAGAGACAATGGGGGAATTGAGATAGATAAGGCATGAGAAATGAGTTGAAAAAGGTAAGTAAAGTAGGAGGATTATTGAGTAGGAAGGTTTTTGCACATGTTCTTCATAATATAGCACAATGAGAGTTTTTTTTAATAAAAGGTAAAGAGAATACAAGAAATCACCCCTAAAATATGGATAATATTTCTAAAAAAGCCTATGCTTTGGTAGAACATAAAATACAAACTCAAAGGCTCTCTGCAAACAAGATATCTCTCATGTGTATCATAATATTACATCAGATTTTTTGACAACCGGAACCACAGAGATCATTCTGTTCACTGACCCTTTAGTTATTAAAATCAAATAAGATATAGAACACAGAGCAAAGATGTTCACCAGTACATTGCAGAGGGATAAAAGGAAGGAGGGATTTCTTAAAGATGATGGAGTTTTCCTAGTAATCCTTTGGAGGAGAGTGTCAAGCCTCGGAACCTTACAGAGCTTCCTCCATGATAAAGCAAAAGATATCAGTCAAATGATGTGTATGGGGAAATTTAAATGGATTAAAAATGCCAAGTATGATTTCAGAGGACCGGAGATGACTCAACCATGGTATCCATGTCTTGACAGAAAGATGAAGGACTCAATACACAGAATGAGACATACATTTTTGGACATGGTCAATGTGAAATTTTATTTTGCTTGACTGTATATATTTCTAACAATGGATTTTTTTTTCTTTGCTGAGGCAATCAGGGTTAAATGACTTGCCTAAGGTCACATAGCTTGGAAGTGTTAATTATCTGAGATCAGATTTGAACTGACTTCAGGGTTGATGCTCTATCCGCTACACTACCTAGCTACCCCTGTTTTACTTCTTATTAGCAATGCGGAGGAGATAGAAGAACAAGGAAAAATGTTGTTAATTGAAAAAATAAGATTAAATTATTCTCTCAATTATTATATGCACACTTGGAGAACCAGTTTACTGTATTGTTTACAAGAGAATACATATTTAGGCCAGAAATTTCAGATAGACAATGAGCTGGGCCCAGGATTGAATAAATGGAAGATAACAAGACTGAAAAGTATTTGGGAAATTGTTCAGTGCTTTTGATGACTTCATTTTTCTTTCTGAAATAAAGGTCCATCTTTTAAACATCAATATTCATCTAGAAATGTCATATGGGGGCAGCTAGGTGGCGCAGTGGATAGAGCACCAGCCTTGAATTCAGGAGGACCTGAGTTCAAATCTGGTGTCAGACACTTGACACTTCCTGGCTGTGTGACCCTGGGCAAGTCACTTAACCCCAGCCTCCCAAAAAAAAAAAAAATGTCGTATTATTGTGTCATGGGATGACAGAAGCTTTAAAAGGTTACAGTTGTTGATAACAGGGTAATGGAAAGACACACATTCAACATGAGTAGACACTACCATATCACCAGAAGCAGACTTATGATCACCAAAAATTTGTAACTGAAAGAGAAGGTAGTCTTTTTATATATTGAAAATGAAGGATAACTTACTCAGAAAGCCTTTGTACTCTACTGATACCCACCCATCTGAGAACATCTAGATATGGAAGACTTTAAGGATGATGTTATTGGATCATAGATTTCAAGATATAAGCAATCATAGAAGTTACTAAATTCAGATCCCTAGTTTAACAAATCTAAGGCAAGTTAAATGACTTGCCAAGTTGAGTCACACAGCCACTGAGTCTCAGATCTGATGTTTGACTACAGATCTTCCTGACCAAGTTCACTCCTCTGTCTACCAAGCCAGACAAGAGTCCCACTTATGATCACCAAAAATTTATAACTGAAAGAGAAGGTAGTCTTTTCATATATTGAAAATGAAGGATAACTTACTCAGAAAGCATGAGAAAGTGCTTAGAGATTGTCATCAATAGCAATTGGCAGAGAAACAATCTTGATGAGTTCATAGACCTTATTGAAGCATTCAAATCTAAATCTGTCAGTGTAAAATCAATGAACACATCATGGGTTTCTTAGAGGTAGCACCAATTACATCGTGTTCATAGGGACTACTTGTGTTCAACCTGAGGCAGAGCGTTTCAAGCTCGTATTGCTCTGATCAGCCACACTGGACACGCTGGAACTCAACTTTAACATAGTGATGCCTTCGAGAATGAAGGGCAGCATCTTAACCTAACCTAACCTAATTACATCAATTAAAATGGGACTTATAGGTGAACCCACAAGGCAATAGATTTTTACATTTTTTGATTATTTTTTTTCCTTGAATTCCCTTCAATCAAGCGGCAAAGTTGATGAGTATGGTTGATGTAATCAGACTGCAATCTGTAATACCATTCACATTGTGGTTCTGTAACTTCATCTAAATTATGAACGTAACACACTGCTCCGAATGTCTTTGTTTTTGTAATCATCCCCAGGTAAAGAATGAACAAACATGACTACTTCCTTTAAATCAGACAATTTGTTGGGTTGATGTAATTAGGTTAGGTTAGGTTAAGATGCTGTCCTTCATTCTCAAAGGCATCACTATGTTAAAGTTGAGTTCCAGCGTGTCCAGTGTGGCTGATCAGATCAATACGAGCTTGAAACACTCTGCCTCAGGTTGAACACAAGTAGTCCCTATGAATATGATGTAATTGGTGCTACCTCTAAGAAACCCATGATGTGTTCATTTGTCTAGGTCAAGGATTCTCTCCCTAGCTATCACATTTCATATTTGTTATTTTCCTCAGTAGAATTTATAATTTTTAATTTCACTTTTGCCTTTATATCACCAGTACCTAGAACACAGAAGGTCTTTAATAAATACACAATACTTAATTGATTATTAGAACATAGTAGGCATTTATTAATGTTGATTAATTATGTTAAATAAGTCCTTTACAATTCATTTATTTAAACATATGGCATGTTCTCTTTTCCTTTCTCTTTTTATGGAATATTTATAAGTTACCATGAATTGTTTGAAAACCTTAGGTTGCTCTTGGGAAGAAGGGTCCAGAATGATCCTTCCCTAACACTAGAGTAAGCAGCAGAATTCAACTGGTGATTGTGCACCAGGAGACCAGACACCTCCAGGCAGATTAAAGCAGGCAGAAAATAACTTCTTTAATAAGAGGCAGAACTTTTTACTTTTTTTGTCTCAGTGGAGGCACTGCTGGTAATTATGGCTTTAATTATCACTTCTTACAAAGCTATTTTAGAGTCACTAACTTTAAAAAAGTTGCAGGGATGAGCAATTAAAAACCATTTTTAAAAAACACTGCTTTTGTTTACACAAATTTCTTCAGTCTAGGCTGAAGACTCAACTCTTCCAAAAAGGTTTTCTTAACTAACTCAAGCAAAGCACCATAAGAACTTTCATCTCCAGGACAGCCTGTGGAGTTGGGTGTCTCAGTCTGGAAGACAGAGGGAAGCTTCTCTGATTAGGAACATCAAGTCCAGTTGTGCTATAGTGACATGGCCCTGGGCAAGAGAGAGTGCAGAAGGACTGAGAGGAACAGGGAAACTGATGCCTGCCAGCATTTGTAAGAAGGGAGAGTTCTTATTTTGGGGTTCCAGTTCAGAAGGGAAAACTAAAATGAAGCTAGAAGCATCATCCTCAGGTGCTTCCCCAGGAACAGAGATGCTTGCACCAATATTTTTCATTTAAAAAAAAAGAGCAGGCAAAGAGCAGAATCCAATCATTGAAACTTGCTATAGGAATAGGGAAAACTGAGGTTCATCTTCAGAGGAGGATAGTGAAGTAAAAAAAAAAACCTCTTATACCCCAAAAAACAATATTAAATGGTTACCTGTCCAGAACAAATTTATAGGAGAACTCAAAAAGACCAAAAATCAAATGAGATAAAAGAAAATCTAAAATAATTTCAAGAACAAGAAGCTTATGGAAAAAGGTAACTAACAAGAAAAGGGGATATAGAGTCTTAAGGAAGAAAATAATTATTTGAAAATTAGCATTGCACAAAGGAAAGCCAATGAAGTTATGAGACCAAGAAATAACAAATCAAAGCATAAAGAATGAAAAAATAGAACAGAATGTGAAACAAAAAACCCAACAGATCTAGAAAAAAGATCAAGAAGAACATATGTGACTTTAAAAAATCGCAAGCAAATAGAATCTGCAAACTAGAGATTATTGAGCTTGACTGCACTCTTGGGCAAAATCCTAAAAGAAATTATAGTCAAGAGGGCAAGTGAATACCTTGAAAAAAGAAATTATCTCAAAAAATTATCAAAAATATGTTATCCTACACTAATTTTATTTCCTTTTTTGACAGAGGAGTGGTACAGATGAAATTTATGTAGATTTTAGCCAATCCTTTGATGAAATCTCTTATGTTATCATCATGGGCCAAATGGAGAGATATGTAGATACCCAAATAAAGAGATCTGGAGAGATCTGGGTTTGTTTAGATTCATGAAGTCAAAAAATATACATTATTGGTTCATTATCCACTTGAGAAAACAAAGATGTCTAGATAGTTTACACATAAAGTTAAGACACTAGTCCTGGATTCAAGAAAATCTGGCTTCAAATATCATCTCAAAAACGTAAAATGAAAGCAACCTTGGAGAAGTCATTTAACTTCTGACTGCCTAAGTTTTGTTAATTGTAAAATGGGAATAATAATAGCATCTACCTTTCAGAGTTGTCATAGAAATCAAAAGACATAAATTTGTAAAGAATTTTGCACAGCACTTGGCATAATATACTAAAAGTACCTTACAAATGTTTTTGTTTGTTTCAATTTAAGTCAGAGATCTATCTCTTGCCCTGTCCTCTTGAATATTTTTATCACTGAGTTAGATAAAGGCCTATATAGCATTGTTATTAGATTTATAGGTCATTAAAAAACTGGTATTTCTAAAATATTGGATAACAGAGTTAGAATACAAAAATTATTAAGAAACCCAATTATTGGTTAATCGATCTTTAAATTTAATAGAAATAAATGGAAAGTTTTACATTTGGATTAAAAAATGAACCTTGAAGTGCAAGATGTGTAGAAGGGAAGTGAATAAGTAGTAGTTTGTATGGAAATAGCTTGAAAGTGTTCACTGGATTGCAAGCTCAAGATGATGCAACTCTGTGTTATGGTAGCTACCCCCATCAGTCCTAATTGATGTGATCTCAGGCTACATTAATAAAAATAAATCCAGACTGAGAAGGTGTTAGTCATGCTCAAGTTTGGGTATCATATTGTAGGAGGGCTATTAGTTTTAGAACACCCAGAAGAGAAATTTCAAAATTCTAGATTATGCTACATGAGAATGAATGCTACATGGTTGAAACAAATGGCAATGTTTTGCATAAGAAAAAACTTAAACAGATCATTATGTCCTGTTTTTAGTGAATAAATGAATTAGATTAACATAAGGCTTCAAGCTATTCCCTTGTATTTTCAAAAAGTGAACAATTAGACAAATGGATTGTGCTTCATTACAGTAAGTGATGCAAGGCTACTCAGACCCATCGAGGAACTATTTTAATTAGTTGAGGAAGAAATCCCTAGAGTATTAATTTCTACATCTTTAATTACTTTGAGGATAAACATGGATATTTGTAAAGTGGAAAGAGATACTGGATTTTGTCTTCTTGGACCCAGAAGAAAAAAACTCAAAGAAATAGGTGGAAGTCATAAAAGAAGGAAATCTAGGTCTTGATGTACAGGGGGGAGACCCTTCCTAAAATGGGAGGTATTTCAAACTAGAATGGCCTGCCTTAGGAGTTCATTAGAGTTCTCCAAGTAAAACAAGATGATGAATTATACAAAATGTAAATGGAATACTGGTTTGTGGATGGTCTGAACTTAATTATTTCTGCAGTTCTGAATTTCAGAATTTATCAAATGTGTATAATAGGAAGTGTAGAAGCACCATTCATAGCTATTGAACTAAGGATCACCAAGAGACATTGCATTTGTTCTCATGTAATTTTTGCTCAATAAATTTATTTCAATGTAAGATAGCAAGAGCCTAATGGATTCAAATAATTGACTTGGAGCTGGAAGAGATCTTGGAGGCTATTCATTACAATTACCTTATTTTGTAGATGATGAAATGGAAGTATAGAGAAATTTTGGGACTTGTCTGACTTATATAACTAAGGTTTTGAGACAGGATTTTAACTCAGATCTTCCTAACTCCAGATCCAGCCTTTATCTGCTAAATCACTTCTTTAATCTCAAAAGTTCTTTTTCTTTTTCAAGACTGTGAGACAATCAAGACAAAAGCATTCTTTCATCCTACTGATGCTAACATGGAGACAGTTTTTAGTGAATAAATGAATTAGCTTAACATAAGGCTACATGCTATTCCCTTGTATTTTCAAAAAGTGAACAATTAGACAAATGGATTGTGCTTCATTACAGTAAGTGATGCAAGGCTACTCAGACACATTGAGGAACTATTTTAATTAGTTGAGGAAGAAATCCCTAGAGTATTAATTTCTACATCTTTAATTACTTTGAGGATAAACATGGATATTACAGATTGAGTATGCAGTCTAAACTGGCATGAGTCAGGTAGGGAAGAGAGGACTTTGAATCAATTAAAAGAATCATTCAAGTAATCCAGCGATCTCTTTGGATCGTATCTAGACAACCAGCCTTGTAGCAAATACCAATAAGACGTACAGCCCATTATTGATGATATTTAGCAATTGTTCCCTGTGATAAGACATTGTGGAAAAACATTGACTCTGGAACCAAAAGATATGGGTTAAAATCCAATCTCTGATGCTTTTTTGTCTTTGTGACTTTGGGAAAGTCATTGTACTTCTCTCAATTTACTCATCTTTAAAATGAGGGATTGGGATTATTAAGTTTTTGAGCTTCCTTCCATATGATCTTCCATATAACTGTGGAGATGATATTCATTCACCACAATTCTAACTTTATCATTCGGTAGTGATTTGTTGCCTTCAGGAAAAAATGCAAACTCCTCTGTTTGGCATTCAAAGCCTTTCTAAAAGCCTTTTCTAGACTTACCTCATATTTTCCTTCTCTTCCAGACGCCATGTTCCAGCAAAACTGGCCTAGGTGCTGTTCTCCACATATGTCATTCCACCTCCTACCTTCTTTCCTTTATTCAGGCTGCCCCTCATTCCTGGTCTTCCTCATCACCTTTGCTCTTTGAGATCCCTAGCTTCTCTCATAACTCAATTTTAGTGTCACCTCCTAAAAGAAAAATTTTCTGATTCTCCAGCAGTTACTAATACAAAATTACTAAATGTGTATGTTGTATTTACTTATCTCTACCTAGGTCAGATCTTCTCAGTAGACTGTAAGTATCTTGAGACCAGAGATCATTTCATTTTTCCCTTAATATTTCATTATCTGACACAGTGAATCCCATGGCTTCAGAACCCAATCAATGCTTATTGAATTGAATTGAGGATAACCACATAAAGCAATGAATGGACTTTTTCATCCATCTCTAAATGGCTGAGTTATGCAGTTGCTATTATTTCAATTCAAGAAACATCAACATCTTTGGTCTAAATTACTTTTTATACAATATCAGCTTTGTATTTGAGGATGATTGAGAAAGTTTTTTTTTTTTTTAATGAGAGGGATAGGTGCCTGAATTATTCATATTTTTGCCCAATAGTTCACTCAATTCAACTTTATAAAGACTCAGCCTAAAAGAAATAATTTCCCCATATTCTTTGAAATAATGCACATCATCTACAATGTCTGAGTTGCCAAAATCTAATTTTCATCTCCACATCCCCCTATGAGAATTTTTTAAAAGAAAAAGAACCAAAATTAGGTGGGGAAAATGTCATTATGGAATACCACTAGCAAATAACTTTTGTTAGCTTTTGGCCTGGGGAATATTCTGTAGGCAGCTTATTAAAATATTACAGAATAATAAAAATGCCACTTACCTGAGGCCCAGCTGGTACAACTTGCAGAGGACCTGAAATTTTAGTTAAAGGTCACTTTAAAATTAGTTCCTGCTGAATGCCCCCACCCTTTATATTATTGAGTTTATGAGGCAAATCCAATTACAATCCTTCCTTCAGGTCACATGCTTTAGGAAATCTGTTGTTATAAACTGCCCATTATTATACCCAAAGTATAGCAAGGAAGCTGCCTAGTTCTAAAATTTATGTTTCTATAGGAAGATGGACTGTCTTTCTGAGTGGGACCAAGTGATAAAGTTATAAAGTTTTTTTTTTTCAGATACCCCCATTTATACTTTAGAAAAAAAATTAGACTGATAAGCTAATTGGGTTTTTGGGATCTTGACAGTAGAAAATTATAGGGGAAATATCAATGTTTCTTTGTATGTGTTCAGCTCTGGGTGCCATATTTGGGGGAGGATACTGAGAAGATAGATAGAATTCAAAGGAGAACATCCAGGATGGTGGAGGGTCTTGCAATCTTTATAAAAAAGAAGTGGGGTTAGGAAAGGAAAAGCCTTAGGGAGTATCTGGATAACTATTGTCAAGTATTTGAAGGGATGTCATGTAGAACTGAAATGAGGATGGTTTGGTGCCAGAAGGCAGATCTATAGATTTCCATTGCACTACTTATTTACATAAGATGAGTTATTATCTAATTCACCATCATTTTACAGACAAGGAAAATTTGACCTAACGTGGTGAATTGTCCAAGGTCACTGAGCTTGTATTGCTGCTAGCATTTGAACTCTGACCCCAAATCCAGAGTACTTTCTACTATATTACCGTTGCCAATGGGTAAAAGTTGCATAAGCAAATTTAGTCTCAATTAAAGGAAAAGCTTCCTCCCAGGTAGAAGTATCCTAAGGTTGAAAGGGCTATCTGCAAACATAGTAGGGTAGCTTCTACCCTCCACTGGAAATCTTGTAGTAAAAGGGCTGAATGACTGTTGCTAAATGTTGAAGGGTAGATTCCCCTTAGATATATACTGCCTTGAATGGCCTGTAACATCCCTTTAGTATCTGAGATGCTCTGCGGTTCTTTTATAATAATTCTTCCATTCATCAAGTTATCTCCTAGATCCAGTTTCGTTTCTTCATGAGCAACAATACCAAGGACTTTTGGGAACTCACCACTATAAACCAGAAAGCAAGACACTTTAAATATCTTCTCCTTAATATTGATGACTAAACAACTTCAGAACCATGGCAATAGCATGCTGAGTTGTACTTAGGAAACCTAGCAACGGACCATCTCAGACCTCAACTATTGCTGATTGGAGACCAAATCCATTGAAATTCCAACACACCTGAGAGAGCCCAATGAATACCAATGCCTTTCCAGAAAGATAATATTAATGTCAAAACCCAGCCTTATAAATATATTCTACTACATTTTTATTGGCTCTTTTTACTCTTATTTTTTTAAGTAGCAAAGATTTTATTCTCATATTCTAGGAGTTACATCACTATAGCCATTCTATCTTAATTTCTCGTATTTCCCTACTTGACACAATCCCCCACCTATATCTGTTAATATCAATAGAATAAAAGAGACATTGATCAACATACAATCTCATAAAATCTTAACCACAAATCTTTTGAAAGAAGAATTGTAGAGGAAGGGGAAAGAATGAGCTGTTTTTGAAGAAAGAGCTAGAAAATGAATACAGTTATTTCAGAGGCGGCCACATTAAAAAGTCTTACTGGTATCATTGAATGAGCCTGACAATTACTTTTATGGGATTTTCAGGGGAGAGAGAAGGGGTAAGAATAAAGAAAACATCCCATGGACAGGCATGAAGATAAACACATTCTTAAGTTACTACTTCCTTTGTGTAAAAAAAAAGTCAACCTTTTACTTTTATCCGTTAACCCATTGTTTGAATGTAATATATGCTGTTAAATTTAAATTCTAAGGAAGAAAGCTAAAATTTCTCTGGCCAGAGAAAAAATTTTATTTAGATTGAAATAGCAACACTATTGGGGGGGGGAGACTGTATAATGCTAATCTTAAGAGTACAAAGGGTTTTCAGAAAACAAGGAAAAGTCATGTCAAACAATCAATATATTATTTAAGATATTTTAAAATGATCAAATCTGTCAGAACAGGATCCATAGTCCTTTTCCCACTCTCAACACTCTGACTCCACCCCTGCCTCTGTATCTGAGCCACGTGTTTATATATATATATATATATATATATATATATATATATATATATATATATATATATATATGTATATATATCATTGATAACTCACATTGTTGGCTGGATTCTTGGAGACAATAGTCTCATTCAACCCTGTGACCAAACCATGGATCCATTTGGTCCCAGTAAATCTCTCCCTTTCAAATAAAATTATTATAACTCTCTAATCTCTATCTTGCCTCAGTTTCTCTGGCATTACAATATTTGTATTCCAAATATATATCACAGTGGTGGCTACATAGTAAACTCATAATAAATTCTTTGTTTCTTTGTTTGCCAAATGACTCAGGTCAAAAGACAATTTCACATCCTGCCTCTGATTCTTTATGAAATATGTAATTTTGGGAAAGTCATTTATTTTTTTTGGCTACTGGGATACTTACTATAAAATAAAGGGTGTGGATCTTTTTTAGCTCTAGCTCTATGATTCAAAGAAAATCTTGGATTCATCTTTTCATCCCCATAACTTGCTAAAGTAGTCTACATATAGTAGGTATTCAATAGATGCTTATTAAGTTGAATAGCTCTTTGCATCATCAAATTTCACTTTAGTAATCAAATATATTGCTTCCAGCAGAAAATATTCAAGGAATAACATTGTAAATGTCCAAGACTAAGTGAGAATATAATTTATTTATTGTTTTAAAATTTTAATTATAGAATATGACTAAAATTACATTGTAGGGAAAGATTCTCATTAGCAAGGCAACAATGTGAAAAATATAGACCAATTTAGATTAAATTTTCTGATAGCTAGAAGGAAAATACATTCTCACATCATCTCACAGATAATGAATCTTTTACTGAAACAATTAGACTTTAAGGAGCTTCACATGTAATTTAAGTTAAAGAAAAAGGACTCCTGAATTACATAACCTGATTAAAAATAAATAGACATGCATTGCTAATTTTTAAAATAAAATTTAAGTAATTCTTTGAGAATTACATATATATATATATATATATATATATATATATATATATATATATATATATATGGAAGAGCAATAGTGTGGGAGCAGAGAAAATTCAGATTTGAATAGATGAATGAATGAGTGACAAGACTAACAGGTACAATATCAACATAAAAAAAAAAACTAGTTCTATTAGAGACATTATATGAAAGCTTTCACTTTTAATTTCATGGAAAAATTTCTACTTTACCTGACGAGGAGTCCTTTCTGATTTGCTTCTGCACCACTCCCAGTCAGAAAGTTCTGGTTTGTGACTCTCCTCATGGGAAAGCCTTCTTTCTGGTCCTTCCAAAAAGGTAGATTTTTCAAAGTTTCTGGCATCTTCTGTTATAAATATTCCTGTCTTGTCAGTCAATCCTTGCTCAAGGCTCTTCTCTCTCTCTGAGTCCTGCTTTGTGTTAGTACTGACTGTGTTTGTGCTTTTGTTGATACCTGGCAATGTGGAGCTGTCCTGAGAAGATGCGGTGCTGAATTCTACTTTTATAGCATGAAGGACATTGCTGGTATCTTTCTGTGTGTCTCTTAAGGTTTCACACTCATAGTCCATTAAGTTATGATACGCTATGGAGTTTTCATCATCATCTTCATCATAATGATTCTCATGGGCTATCTTATAAATGCCATAACTGTGTTGGAACGATAAGTTGAATTCAAAGCCTTTTCTTTTAGCTAAGAAAAAATAGGGGGAAAATGAATGTAATTGATATAGACAATGATTTATTAATGATGTAGACATATGTCTCTTAGTTTGCATCATTTGAAGTTATAATTATGTAAAATATGATAATTAGCACCAGCCCAACAGAAATAGGTACTACAAATTCAAATAATGTGACCTTTCACATGATTCATTACTTGCATTGAGTCTTAGCTTGTTATGAATTAAAGTACACTATTAACTTACCTTGTAATCAGTTATACAAAGGTACTTTCACCCCCCAAAACAAAAGAAATAGAGCTGTGAACATATAAAGTAACAAAAGCAAATATAATGTTCAGTTGTGTCTTACTCCTTATGACCCCCTTTGAGCTCTAATCAGCAATGATACTGAAGTAGTTTATCTTTTCCTTCAGCTTGAGGAAATTAAAGCAAATAGGGTTAAGTGGCTTGACCAAAGTGACTCAGTTAGAGACTGCATTTGAACTCAACTCTTCTTATCTCCACCTACTCTACCACACCTACTCTATACACTGTGCCACCTAAGTACCCAAGCAGTTTTAATACTAATAAAAAGGGTTTTCTAAAAATAATTAAGCTACTAAAGTTTAAAACTTCACAAAGTCTTCAGAACACTCTGTATTTCATTACCAACTGCCATGTAAATTTTTTTCAATTTTGCTGTTTTGCACCTATGATTTCATTTGGTGTGGAGAATCCTCAGTAATGAACTGATTCTCTGATAAAAAGGTCAACAACAATTCTGCAACTTGGCCTTAAGGAATTATTTCATTCATTAATGGGTTAAGTGACTTAAGTGACAATCAGGATATGTCAGAGGAAGGATTTGAATCCTGGACTTTTTCCTTCCAAAGCCAGCCTCCTATCACTGCATTTCCTCCCCAGTGTACCTCTGATGCTGCTAAGTCTGGAAAAGAATGGAAAAATTTAGTAGGATAGTACCTAAAACATCCTATCTGAAAGCTTGGAAAATTACTTTCATTCTTTGACAAGATTAATTTCATTACTGTATGATCATATTGTTGCCTTTCATGACCTTCAGGATTTAAATCAGATGAGGTATCATAAGTTCTCATACCTTTGTTCTGTGAACAGGTAAAAAGATCTGGGAAATGTACTTTAAATCATAGGAGGATTGAATAGGTAGAAATGAAAGATAAATTGCTTTTTGTCCCACTTGAACATAATATTATAACATTTAAGATTCATCTCTTCTTCTCTTCCTCTATCCTTTTATTTCCTTTCTTTTGCTTCCTTCAATTTTACTTCAATAACAACTATTAAATATCTTACGGGCACATTGCATAGTCCTAGTAATTGAGGAAAATGCAAAACTCAGTGAGATAACAAGACATAGAGGAAAGAGAACCCAGACAGGATTCAAGAGATTTATTAGTTATGTGACAGCAGAGAATGCTTAGTTTCTATATCTTTAAAATGAGTACAATCATAACTGTAATACTTATCTCATAAGGTTTTAGAATCTAGAACATTGGGATTTGAATTATATTTCAGAAATTTACTTATTTGTGTGAACCTGGACAAGTACATAATCTCTCTCAGTGTCAGTTTCCTCATTTGCAAAAATTTGCAAATTTTTCTGGGGTTTTATGAGAATCAACTGATAGAATATTTATAAAATGCTTTGTAAAACTAAAAGTGCCATTTAAATGCCAGCCAGCTGTTATTTGAGGAGGAAAGTCTCAAATGAGATATTTTATTTAAAATATTTCATAACAAATAGAGTACTTTGTAAAGATCAGTTATTATTCTTATGAGATATCATTCCTGCCATGGAGAAATTGTGAAGTTATACCACTTTGGGTGAGTTAAATGTAATCTCAGTAAAGTTCACAGTTTTTTTCTTTGAAAACATGGTGGTATTCTGCACAGAATTCCATTCTGCAGGTTACATGTTTTATTATTAGACATTTAGCCATTTCTTGATGGAAGGAAGAAATTTGTAAAAAACTTTTAAAGTTTATATGACAGTGGAACAGGCAAAATATGATTCATTTTCCTGCATATCACTGTGCCTTCCATAAACTTGATTCTATTATTGAAATGATTCCCAAAGTAAAGATTTATAAGCTAGTCCTGCCACCTTACAAAATGGAATTTATAAGCGTCATTCATTATTGTTTGATGCCAGAACACAAATAAAAAATGTTTTTATTCAGAAGTAATAGAAAAAGGGACAAAATCTATTAACTGTGAATGAAAATATCTTTGGATATTTCAATTATTTATTTTTTATTGATATAGTAATGAGTATTAAATTATACTACATTGCTTGTTAGTTAAAAGGGACACAATTTAAAGTAGACTAATCTTAGTCCAGCAATTAGTGGCTCACTGTTGGAATGTAAAAATATATTGAATAGATTAGAAGAAATTACATTTTGATGAGTATGGGAATGGTATGTATGTCAACCAGGGTTTGTTTTGTGTATCATTTTGTGATTTCAATTACATGTATAAAATCCTTTAAAGAATACCTATTCCCTTTCCTCTTAAACTTCCCATCCTTCTGATCCATATTTTCCTATGTAATCACCCTCCTTCCAATCTTATCTCTGACTTGTCTCTGTTCCTTACTTCTAATTCCATTGATTTCACCTTGGCAATAGTTTTCATTTGCTCCCTCATCTTTTTCATGACATAACACAAATATAGGGACCCATTACAACCCAAATAGACTATTCAAATAACTAATTTTTTTCTGTCCTTACTCTGTCTATTCTTCAAAACCCATAAAATTGCTAGAATGATCAAAAATTTTGCCAAAGCTTCTTAAACTGTAGCTTGTGACCCCATACAGGGTTGTTTACATGAATGTGGGAGTAATGAAAAAGACTGTTAACAGTAAATCATTTCTGAACACAATGATCAAAAATTAATTCAAAATTAAACACGTAATGAATCCAATGTGTTTCTGGCAGCACTTGTCCATGTTGCATCATACCAGTTTCCTGCAGCCTTGGTTTTGAACATACAACATTCACACTTTGCACTGTGCAGTGTGCATGCACAAATATTACTAGAGACACCTCAGCTCAGATTACAGATGGAAATCACATCAAACAGTCAAAAAAGGAGTCAGGAGAGGAAAAAGTTTAAGAAGTCTTGATAAATGTGATCATGTTGCCTCTCTATTATTAAGGTTTCAGTGACTTTCTATTGCCGCCTAATTAATATTCAAACTCCTCTGCCTTCTATCTAAAGCCCTCCTCAATTTGCCATACTTGATAGTATTCCTGTCCAGATTGTCCTAACTTGGCCCCATGAACATGTCCCATATTCTGATATCTTTATCTCTTTATTCATACTATTTTTTATGCCTGAGATATATCTCTTTACCCTCTTTAGCATTTGAATTCTTAACTCCAATGATAGTTCTTTCAAGAACCCCACATTGATATCCTCGGATAACCATGACTTCCTTATTTAGATCTAGCCCTTGATTCAAATTTTTCTATGTATTTTTTGTAATATCATATATTATAACTATGTTGATAATCAATATTCACATATCACACTGTTTTAGGAGGAAAGATACCATGTAATATTGAAACTGTGTTTTCCTCAGTCTTACAAAAAGAGTTCTATACAAATAAAGTGTTTAAGGAATGTTTGCTAAATGTTAAAATGAAATTAGGCAATGGTGTTAATATCCTACTATTTGAATCTTTTTAATGAAAGTATATTATGATCATTATTATTGCCAATAAATACAGTTAACATTAAGAGGGTGCTCTAACTAAAGACATTGAGAAGGAGAATCCTTTGGAAAGGACACTATATGGAGAATCATGATAGCACTGGTCATTGTGGAAAACTCTGGACTGAAGATAAAACTATCCTCATTGCGATTTCTTTTACTTTATCAAGTTATTAATCAACAAGCATCTACTATTTAAATGCTAGTCATTGTGCTGTGGATGAAAAGATAAATATCTGCTAAAAGTCTAAAATATTTTAACTTTAGTAGATTTTTTTTTGCTGAGACAATTGGGATTATGTGACTTGTCTAGAGTCACACAGCTAGGAAGTGGTAAGTATCTGAGGCCAGATTTGAATTCAGATCTTTCTGACTTCAGGGCTGGTGCTCTATTTACTGCATCACCTAGCAGCCTCTCTAAATTAATTTAGATGGGGGTCTAGCTAAGATATATTTTATATCAAATTTCTTCTTAATGAAAACAATGTGGTATGATGAAAACAATCTTAGTCTTAGCATCAGAAAAAAAAACTTACAAATGAATGCTGGTTTTGCTACTTAATGAAGTTCCAATTCTTTGTATGTCAAAAGGGGATTAATAGCTGTACTACTTCCTTCATAAGATTGTACAGAGGGAAATCTTGTAAAACCACATAAATATGAATTATTGTTCTTAATATTCCATAGTAATTCTCTTGGTTTTGCTTGAAAGAAAAAAACAACAAATTTATTGTCTTCAGAACAGTTATTACTATGAAGAGCCAAAATGAGTCAATTCAGTGCACATTATTGGACATGCTTCACCACATGTCAATCATTCATCTCTATGAATGTAGAAAACACATGTTTTTCCAAGAGAAAAGATGTAACTTGAATAAAATATTGTTTTGTGCTCAGTTGAGAAAGAATATTAAAAGGTCATGAACAAGCAAAGGGAACAAAAAAAAAACATAGCCATCTTGGAGAAAATATTTTTACTTTCCAAGTAGTAGTTGATTTAAACTTAGACTGTAAAGATGAAGCAACAGTGGAAGAGAGAGAGAAAGAGAGAGAGAGAGAGAGAGAAAGAAAGAGAGAGAGAGAGAAAAAGAGAGAAAGAAAGAGAGAGAGGAAAAGAAGAAGAAGAAGAAAAGAAGAAGAAAAAAAGAAGAAGAAAAAGAAGAAGAAAAGAAGAAGAAGAAAAGAAGAAGAAAAGAAGAAGAAAAATAAGAAGAAGAAAAGAAGAAGAAAAATAATAAGAAGAAAAGAAGAAGAAGAAAAGAAGAAGAAGAAAAGAAGAAGAAGAAGAAGAAGAAGAAGAAGAAGAAGAAGAAGAAGAAGAAGAAGAAGAAGAAGAAGAAGAAGAAGAAGAAGAAGAAGAAGAAGAAGAAGAAGAAGAAAGAGGAGGAGGAGGTAAGTAGGGAGGGAGAGAGGGTAAGAGGGAGCAAGGAAGGGAGAGAACTATAGGTACAGGAAATAACAAATACTATATTAAAAAAAACTTGGGACCTATGGAATGATCAAATAATTATACCTTATTATAAGTATATAAGTAATATATATTTACTAAACTTTAAAAATAAAGAAAATACTTTTATTTTTTTAATAATCTGATTTTTATTCTCTGCTTCTATTATGTATAAGACCTTAGTCTTATACATCAATGCAGGGAGAACCTGGGGGAAAATGATGAATAACTTCTCAACTTCTCTGAAATTTATAGTGTTAGAAAGTTTTCTTAGGACAATGACTTGCTCAAGATCACTGTGTCTGTTGCATGTACTTGAACTCAGGCTTTCTTGATTTTGAAACTAGCTTTCTATTAATCCATGAATCTTAACATAGCCAAATATCTGGAATATATTTTTATTCATTCATTCACTTATTTATTGACAAGGTATTTGGATTAAGTGACTTGCCTAGAGTCACCATCTAGTAAATGTTAAGTGTCTGAGCTGGAATTTGAACTCAAATCCTTCTGATCCCAGGGCTGATACTCTATAAACTCCCCTTCCTAGCTGCCCCTTGACTATATTTTGAATTATTTTTTATTTCTCAAAAAGCTTACCATAATTTCTCTGGGTACTTCAATTTTTAAGAATTGTCGCAACAATCTACACATTACATAAATTTACATGTAATGAATATAGTCAGATAAGACTAAAAGTGCAGGCTCAGGGTATCTCTGTATTTCATTCCTGCTCATAGGAGAGTGAACTCATCTCAGCAAATCCAGAGCTCACTCAATTTTTGATGTTACTAGAACTTGGAGCTCTAAGTAAAGACTTCAATTTTTTCTGTGTTCCTTTCAAAATATTTGAAGTTTCTTGCAGGGTTTTAAAATGAAATCCAAATGTCTACAAAATAATCCCAAGTATATCCTCATGGTAAGCCTTTTAGGGACAGTTTGTTAGAGAAACATGATTTTGGTATTTGAAGTAATTTTGGGTTAGCCTTGATCTTTCTCCTCTGAGACATTGATAAATACAGTTCATGGTTGGAAACAGGATAGAAGGATCATCTCTGCTAATTATTTTCTTGTTGTCTGAAATTCATTTTCCAGTTTCAGTTCCAATATTTAGCATTCAGTGAAAACTGAGATGCAAAGTCATGTTTGCATTTTCACAGGCAGCTAATGGGCTCAACTGTGCCAGGAGGAAAATAATTCCCAGTTTTGCCTTTGGAATTGACTAGTATGAGTTGAATGCACAAGAAATGATATTTTACTTTGTTAAAGTAGGAAGGTCTTGGAAGTAGAATTGTTGATCCCTTCTTCCAAAGGATGGTAGTACAATAAAGAATCTGTCATCTGGCCCATTGGAGCCAGGATTTATTACATGCAGACATTGAAAGGGGCCAGATTTCCAAATTCTGGTTTTCAGTCACCCCAGCAACAAGCTTATTTATGACAGCCCTTCCACCAACATAAATATTACACATTTTGGTCAGAATCTTAGGAATTCTTTTTTTTTTTTTCTGGAACTATGGAGAGTTGTGAAAGGATCACTGAACTGTCAACCTAGTGTTAATCAATTCTCTGTAGTCTTTTATCCTCACTACAAAGCCTATCTTCACCTGAATCTCTTAAATGGGAGGCATGGGAGGCAGTGTTCTAAGTCAGAAAAATTCAGCCTTTCAGGGGGTAGTCTATGGTTTATAAAAAAGAGTCAGAACTTTGAGCTACAAAGAGAATAAAAGTGAGATTTTTTTCATATGGGTGTCAATTAAATATTTTCTTCCATTCTTCAAGGCCTACATGTTTTCCTGAAATACTCTGGACTATAGTAGAGAGCATCCTTATTCCTGCTTTAATTGACACTCCTCAAGAACTGCTCTAACAAAACAACAACAGTAACAACAGGTGAGCAGCCTTCTGGTGATGAGCCTTGATGTGATTAATTAGAGTCTGGTTTTTGGATAGAAAGCCTCTCAGTTAGGCACTGGCTCAGATTCAATTGTATTTTTTCCTTAGCCTGGACCAGTGATGTTACTGATGATAGGGGTAATTCTAGATGAGAACATGCCATTTCCCAATATACCTTCTCTGAATTTCAGAGTTTTAGATTATAAGGACCCTGGAGGTCAGTTTGTAATTTTAGGTTCCTGGAGGGAAGATGGCTTGGCTGGGGTCACAAAAGAAGAATCAGGGACAGGACATGAAACCGGGTCTTTTTAATTATTAGGTCACTCTTTTAGGTATTATATCATGAAGTCAAATCACACATGCCCTAGTTCACATCCAATCAATGCTTCAGCTATTGAGACAGTAAATTTCTCAAGATGATTTGAGGCTAGTTTGCATGTCATTAGCTACAATACACTGTGATGTAGGGGACTGATTGCTGGTCTAGGAGACAGGAAACTCCAGATTAAAAATCTGCTTCATCTGCTTAGTAGTTGTGTGATCCCCAAACAATCTACTTTACTTCTGTGAGTGCTTCTTCCCAATCCTATTCTAATCTTCCCAAGTTGTCATGAAGATCAGATGAAATAATGCATATGAAACACTCTGAAAGATGAGAGAGCTCTACATATGGCATAAAATTATATTTTTGAGCAGAACACCTTCCTTTTTTTGATTTCCTGGGACTTTCCCCTAGCCTTCATTCTTCCCATAGCCAGTCAATTGCCGGATTCTAGTTTCACAGTATCTTTCCCATCCATCTTTTCTCTCTGATCTCATGACTACACCACCCTTAAATGCTGTTGCAATAATCCAATCTCCTAGCTTCCAGTCTATTCCATCTCCCGCCTATTTTCTAAATCCTTAAGAGAAATAATTCCCCTCAAATCCAAATATCTGGCCAGATTACTCTCATCCTATTGATGAAAATGACAAATAGTTGTCTCACTTCAGGATTTCCTCAAGTAAAGTACAAACTCCTCAGCCTAATGTGTTAACTCCTTTAGAGTCCTATTGCTACTGACCTGCCCAGATTTGTTTTATATAACTGTCTTTCACACACTTTATTTTCCATTTAAATCAGCCAACTTGTTCTATTTGAACCTGTTATTCAATCTCCCATCTCCAACCCTTGATAAAAATCATCTATAACTTCCACAATGCACTTTTTCCTTCACCTATTCCTCTTAGCATTCTTAATTCCCTTAAGATTCATCTCAGGTACTCTGTGCTCTTGAGATCCCCTCAGCTTGGAAGTGCTCTTTCTTATGTCAACTCGATTGTTCGCACGTTATTTTTGTCTTTGGGACTAGTACAAAACCTTACACATGAAGGGAATTCAATGTCTGTTAAACTGATGAGTTGGTTTGGTGGTAGTGAGATGGTTAAGGATTTGTGATGTCACTGATGAAGAAGAAAAGCCCACTATGGATGAAAAATCCCTCAGTTGATGCAATTCAGCAAATCTGAGAATCTTTGAGAATTTCCTGAGACACTGCGAATTTCACTGATTTGCCAATAACACAACTGTTCAATGTCTCAGTGGCAGAACTTCCTGCTCACCAAAAACCCTCTCTATTTACCTCCATCTATGAAAAGGGATCATAGAGCATCTGGATAGGTCCTAGAGGTTAGCTCACCTATTGGCCATTTTACAGATAAGTCAACTGAGGCCCAAGGACATGAAGTGTTCTGTCCAAGTCACACAGACACAATTAGAGAATAATGTGATAGAAATAAATATTGTAATAATCTAGTATATAATAATGGCAGTAATAATGATAGTCATTTAATAATAATTTAATTAATAGTAATATGATAATAATAAGGAAGTGGGGATGTCTACATTATAGATTATGTCTCTGTTATAAGATAAAAATGACTTAAAAATGAAAAATTTGTCCATTCAATTCCCAATAATTAGTTTGGAAATAATAAAATCTATTTTCAAGTTATCAAAATAGATACTTGAACCCTTTTATATGTGGGGCAACTTGTTCTTTTCCTTTTGACAACGTCAGAACAGAGGTTCCTTTTCATTAGTTTTTATACCTTGTTTAAAAAAAGGGGTGCAATAACCAATCTGGTCTATCCTTGAATGGATGGCAACTAGGGCCCCACAAAACACAACTGTGGAAAATTATTCTTTCAATTGCAACTTTCCAGCATTAAGATTCTCTTCCAGCAAGAATGGAAGGAGGATTCTTTCTGGTTTTTTCTTTCCTTGGATCTTGGCCATTTCTGTCCTGCTGTTCTCAAAACCTTTCCAGAGAGAGGCCCGAGCTTGTCCTTTTCTTTTAAATTAGCTTTTTCCTTTGCCTTCTCCCTCTTCTATCTTACTTCCCAACCCAGGAAAAGAATACAAAGATGTTGAGCTTTTTTTTTTTTTTTTTTAATTGGCTGCTCCAAGGACAATAATTTGTGCCTTGGATTTTCGCTCACATCTGCTTCTGCATAAGAAGTTGATATGCACACTTGGTAGTTTGTTATCTCCCTTCCCTCCCAATCCAGGAGAGGCTTGGGAAGAGGGAAAAGTAATGAGGGCCCCGTCAATGGCAAGCTGGAAGGAATATAAATGAACCCCCTGCCTCTTTGTGTCTCCTCTCAAAAACTTTTGTTGCAAAGCCTGCTTGAGACCAGCTTGAAAGCTGCCTTAACTCTCAAGTGCTTTGATAGCTTTGGAGGAAAAGGCCTCCTTTTTTCCTCCTTCTACATATGATATTCAACATGGGCCGCCTTTCCTGGCCCTCAGTACCGCTTGGGTAATAAGATGGTAAGGTCCAGCCTGGGATGGAGGAAGTTGTATGGAGAGGGATCAAGGCCCAGGACAACCTTGGATTAAAAAGAATAGTCCCTGCCCAGGACAATCTTGGATTAAAAAGAATAGTCCCTGTCATCTCTCCTTGCTCTGTATCCTGTATTCCAACACGGAATGCTCTACTCTGATCCTTCCAAAGTAAGGAGGTCTAGGATGAGGATTTCTAGGATGGGGATGGGGCCTCTCAGAGTGTCTCCTGCACCTGTAACCCAGAAGCCCCTGCTCCAGCAGCCCCTGCCCGCAGAGCCCCACTCTTTCAGCCCCCCCCTTACTTTTGGTCTCCTCAGAAGTCGCAGAATCTGTATTCCTCGGGCAGTTAATGATGCAGCCACAGGGCAGGTGGGTCCAGCGCTCCGACAAGACAAATACTGGGGTCACAGTGGTCGCCAGGGTGGTCAGCAGAAAGCTGAAGAGTTCGAAGGGGAGGCTCTGGAATTCTGGGGTGTTCTGGGCCACCATGTGGATCTGCAAGGACACGGGCTTCAGAATGCGAGCGCTCACAGTCCTGTGGCCTCCATCCCCCACTCCCGGCCTCCATCCCTGGCCTCCAGGCCATCCTGAATCCTGCCTGACTGTTGCTGTGCTCCGGGTCCCCACCATGCACGTTTCTTTGCCAGCTCTCCCGCCCGCCTTCCCAACGGGGGTCCTGCCCTTCCTCCGGCCCACCATAGCGCCGGAGCAGGGAGGCTGAGAAGGGAGGCACCTTGACTCCTTCATGGAGACGCATAAGACAGGAGGCCCGAGGCAGTGGGGGAGGCAGCCAGGAAGGGGGGGGCGGACTTGTTCCCCTCCTGCCCAGCCTGGCCGGGCCAGACCCTGAGTCGTTCCAGCCCGGTGCCTGCGAGAGACTGGGTAGCGTGGTGGGTGCTGCCGCCGCAGGCCTAGGCTGGGTTAGTGGCCACCGGGTTGGGCTGCAGTCCCTCCCGGCTCCACCTCCCTCACCCCAGGAGAACCTCGCGGCCCCGGACAGCAGCCGCGTCCCGGTGAGCAAGAGCTACGGAGGGAAGCCCCCGGCTCCTTGTCACCCCCTTCTGCCTGCACGGTCTCTTCCCACCTGTCCGTTTGCTCCGCCGCCCCGCGAGAGCAGGGGTGCGGCTAGGAGAGGCTGGGGATGGGGGGTGAGCCTGGGACAGCTCTGGGGCCCCGAATCCGAACCGGAACTGAGGCGGAAATGGGATCGGGAGGAGGACGTGCATGGGGATGGGACGCGGAATGAGCGAGGGATTGAAGTTGGGGACGGAGACGAAGACCCGGACGGGGATGCTCCGGATATGGGTCCGGGACCGGAACCGGGACAGGGCCGGGGATGGAAATTGGGGTAAAGTCGGGGATGGAGACGGGGACTGGGATGGCTCCGGATATGGGTCCGGGACCGGAACCGGGACAGGGCTGGGGATAGAAATTGGGATAGAGTCAGGGATGGAAATGGGGACTGCTAAATCGGGGCAGGACAGGGGATGAAAACTGGGGTAAAGTCGGGGATGGAGACGGGGACTGGGATGCTCCGGACATGGGTCCGGAACCGGGGCTGGGCCCGGGATGGAAATTGGGGTAAAGTCGGGGATGGAGACGGGGACTGGAATAGAGAGGTTGGGAGGGGGCAAGTTCTGGCTAAAAGGACAATCCCCTTTCGCTCCCGCCGCCTTCCAGAACCCCCGGAGCTCTCTCGGGAGAGGGAGAGGAGTGGCTTGGGTGGGAACCCTAACAAGTTTGGAAAATGTTAAAAACACGCGCACACGGCCGCCAGAGCCCTGCAAGCTGACGCGTCCCCCCAGACTTGGGGGCAGTGCCCGCCGGGCAGGGAGCGACTCTGAAGGAGGGACCCCTGATGGACACCCTAGTGATACTCAAGGAAGAGTCTTAGGGACGCGTCCGCGCGCGCGCACGAACTCGGACTTGCCGGGGCACCCATCCGTCAGTCCACCCACCCATCGTTCCTGGCCGCAGGCTTTCCTGCTTTTTTTTTTTTTTTTTCCTCCCCCCCCCCTTTTTTTTTTTCTTTTTTGGTTACCATCATTGGAAGCCAAAGGACGGCCTTGGTGAGAGCCAGAATCAAGGAGAACCTCTTCTGGGCGATGCTCACGCTGAAGCTTCGGCTGTCCCGTCGCGCGTCCCGGGGCTCGCGGCCCGGCTCCCGGCAGGCTCCGGCCCCCGCCCGGGGCCCTCGGCTCCCCGGCCCCCCGAAGAGCTGCGGCGTCGGGGTCCGGGGATCCTCCGGGGAGGCGGGGAGGGCCCCGCCCCCGGACGGCGGGGTACACGGCGTGAAGCCGCCCCCGCGGGCGATTTCCTGGTAATTGAGCGGAAAGCCGGGCGGCTGCTCGGAGCAGAGCAGCCGGTAGGTGAGCGGCCCGGAGAAGCCGGCCAGGACGCAGAAGCTCAGCGCGTAGACCGCGAAGAGCGGCAGGGAGCTGCTGCCGTCCGCCAGGCACCCCCACGGCGTGCGGACGAAGCGCCCCCGGCCCCCAGAGAGGCTGCGTGCAGAGGAGCAGGCTGGCGCCCCACACGGCCAGCAGCACGGCCAGCAGGGCGCGGGGCCGGCCGGCCGCTCCGGGACTCGCCACACCTCGGCGCAGCGTGTAAAAGTTGTAGCAAACTACGACCGCCGCCTTCAGGCTGCTGGAGATGCCCTGGAACAGGTAGAGGAAGGCCGACGTGGCGCACAGAGGCGGGGAGTCCCTGGGGCCGGCTCTGGGCCACTGCAGGAACAGGAAGATGCTCAGGGGCAGGACGCTGAGCAAGTCGTCGGCGGCCCAAGAGGCCACCAGCATGGAGAGCACGGTCTTGTGGGGCATTCTGAGCAGGCACACTAAGGAATAAACGCTTCCCAGCAGCGCTGTGATGGTCATCACAAACGTCAGGCACAGGAAGAAGACATTGAAAGGTCTTGCTCTCTGGGGGGTCGGGTCCTTCATGGGACTCTCCATCCCCGAACTTGTCCCATTCATGGAAAAGTTACTGGGGAGCAGAGACATCGTCCCGGGAAGACAACGGCTTGTCCTTATCTATGACTCTGCAAGTTTTCCCCAGTCAAAGCATGGCTAGGAATGGCCAGATGAAGCTTTTCTGTTCCCCCCCCCCAAAAAAAAAAAGGTTCCTTTCTGCCTTTAGAGAGGAGTCTATCTGCTCAGTCCTTCAGGAGACTCAGGTAAGTGGCCCATTGGTTTGCCAACTCAAAAATCGGGGTCCGCTTAAGGGAACAGTAGCAGAAAACCCAAATCCAGAATGAAACCTGACAGCCCCCCGCCAGAACTCCCACCCCACAAGTTTCAGGCAAAAAAGCAGTTCGTCTCGGATCTCGTCTTATTCCTTTGCGCGCGGCCAGCCATTTTCCCTGATTGCTCCGAATACCCAAACTCCAGTCACTTTGGGGAGTAGTTCAAGGAGAGCCTTGCTGGCAAGCGGAGTCGCAAAGGAAGGCGGATCTTCAGGCACGGTTCGAGCCTGCTAGCTCGGCTAGAGAAAGAGCACCCAACGAAAGGCTCGGGCTTGGAAGCAAGCTGCTGCTACTGGGGCTGCTGCTGCTGCTGAAGCTGCTGCTGCAGGAGGGAGGAGTCTGCTCCGAGCAGGGTAGAGGCAGGGCCACAAAAGAGGAGGAGGAAGAGGAGGGAAGGGACGTGTGCGCTCCCAGAAAGACCTGGTTCTCAGCCGGATCCCAAGCAAGACACGGTCCTGGCTCAACCACACCCTTAGGACTCCTGGGAAATGCTGGCTTAAGCCAGATGTCATCCTTCGGAGCTCGGAACTCGTCCAGCAGCTCGGATGCTGCTTTCGCTAGGATCGCCCTTTCTGTTGCAGGATGGAGAGGAGCACAAAACCTACAGATTCCTCTTGGGGGGGAAAAAAAAAAAAAAAAAAGATGAAAAGAAAATTCAATCTTGTTAGGATGAAAAATAATGGCTATTTTCATTTGTGTCACAAGCAAAAAAAAAAAAAATAAAATAAAATAAAATCCTGGAAGTAAAGAGGTAGTGTGTCCTGGTGGATAGCCGGCAGCCTCAGCTTGAGAAAGGCTGCCTCGGCTCCTCTCTCTGTCTGGCACACGCTGATTCTCATCCTGAGAAAGTCCTATAAACTTCACAACGTCTCTAGGCAACTCTCTAGATCAGAAATTGCAGCAGTCAGTTACCCATCGGCATTGATAGAGGGACTTTTCTCACTTGTAGTTTGGTACCCAAAAGGTGTCACAAAAATCACGGCTCTCCATCCATTTTAACACCCCCCCATTCCTCCCCCCTCCCCCACTCCAAGGCTCAAAATAAAAAACAAATGTGCTTAAATTTATTTTTTAAAAATTACATGTCCGGTCCCCAAATCCTAACGAGTCATTGGATATTCACCGCGATGAACTTCTCAAAGGACAGTACAGAAGCTATGTACAGCAGCAAGAAGCTTGTGGCTTGTGTTTTTGTTTGTTTGGTTGTTTTCTGTAAACAGGGCCATTTAAACATCTATCTCCAGCAGTTTCACTGTTACTTGAAAATAAATACAGATCAAGTTTGATATAGCACATGTCTATAATCCTAGCTCCTGGAGCTTCAGGAAGTATGAGCGCAGTGGCCTAGGGCACCTGGGCTTCAATAGAATGATCCCGTGGAGGGGGTGGACACCAAGCTGATTAAAGAGAAGAAAAGTGATCCATATTGGAAAAGGAGATGGTTAGAATTCCTATATGGAACAGAATAACATGGGAATTGTAGCTAGTCCCTGAATTTTCAGCCTGGGTGAGATAGTCTTTAAAAAAGGAAAGAAAGAAGGAAGGAAGGAAGGAAGGAAGGAAGGAAGGAAGGAAGGAAGGAAGGAAGGAAGGAAGGAAGGAAGGAAGGAAGGAAGGAAGGAAGGAAGGAAGAAGGGAAGGAAGGAAGGAAGGAAGGAAGAAGGGAAGGAAGGAAGGAAGGAAGGAAGGAAGGAAGGAAGGAAGGAAGGAAGGAAGGAAGGAAGGAAGGAAGGAAGGAAGGAAGGAAGGAAGGAAGAAAGGAAGGAAGGGAGGGAGGAAGGAAGGAAGGAAGAAAGGAAGGAAGGAAGGAAGGAAGGAAGGAAGGAAGGAAGGAACAAAGGGAGGGAGGAAGGAAGGAAGGGAGGGAGGGAGGAAGGAAGGAAGGAAGGAAGAAGGGAAGGAAGGAAGGAAGGAAGGAAGGAAGGAAGGAAGGAAGGAAAGAAGGAAGGAAGGAAGAAGGGAAGGAAGGAAGGAAGGAAGGAAGGAAGGAAGGAAGGAAGGAAGGAAGGAAGGAAGGAAGGAAGAAAGGAAGGAAGGAAGGAAGGAAGGAAGGAAGGAAGGAAGGAAGGAAGGAAGGAAGGAAGGAAGGAAGGAAGGAAGGAAGAAGGGAAGGAAGGAAGGAAGGAAGGAAGGAAGGAAGGAAGGAAGAAAGGAAGGAAGGGAGGGAGGAAGGAAGGAAGGAAGGGAGGGAGGAAGGAAGGAAGGGAGGAAGGGTGGAAGGGAGGAAGGAAGGAAGGGAGGGAGGAAGGAAGGAAGGAAGGAAGGAAGGAAGGAACAAAGGGAGGGAGGAAGGAAGGAAGGGAGGGAGGGAGGAAGGAAGGAAGGAGGGAGGGAAGGAAGGAGGGAGGGAAGGAAGGAGGGAGGGAGGGAAGGAAGGAGGGAGGGAGGGAAGGAAGGAGAGAGGGAGGGAGGGAAGGAAGGAGGGAGGGAAGGAAGGAAGGAGGGAGGGAAGGAAGGAGGGAAGGAGGGAAGGAGGGAAGGAAGGAAGGAAGGAAGGAGGGAGGGAAGGAAGGAGGGAGGGAGGGAAGGAAGGAGGGAGGGAGGAAAGGAGGGAAGGGAGAGAGGAAGGGAAGGAGGGAGGGAAGGGAGGGAAGGAAGAGAGGGAGGGAAGGAAGGAGGGAGGGAAGGAAGGGAGGGAGGGAAGGAAGGAGGGAAGGAAGAAGAGAGAAAAAGAAAAAAAAGATAAGAAAGCTTGCTTTAGTGGAAAGCCTAATGGATCATCAGTTCTGGTTCTGGTTCTAGTCTGTATATTAACTCATTTGGAGTAGTCACTTTTCTGGGCTTGTTTCCCTCTTATGCAAAAGAAGAGATTTAGACTAGATGGCTCTGCGATCCTCTGACTTCCTATGATGCTGTGACACATTGGAAGGACTACAACTGGGACAAGCTCTTTTTGTGCCTCTGGAAAGATTTCAAATTGTATTCCTTCCTTGAGGGGAAGAAGAGGTAGCTTATCCTTCACTGATAACATATATAACTTTTCTTAGTAAACCTTTTTGCCATGGAGAGTGGGATTTTTTGCAAGAGAAATATGTGCACTTCATAGAAATAATAATAGAAAAAGCCTGCATTGAAAGGTCTGTGTCTTATGCAACTGCTTTTTTTTTTTGCCTACTCCTAGTCCTTATGGGGTTCACCATGTAGTAGATCCCACTCAAATACCATTTCCCTTGGTCATTAGGAATCAAGCAGCAAAGGCAGTTGAGTGGTGCAGTGGTTAGAGTGCATTTGATAAGACCCGAGTTAAAATCCTATCTCAGACACTTTATGACTCTGGCCAAGTCATTTAATGTCTATCTGGCTGAATTTTCTCATCTGTAAATAAGGTTCACTTTTAGTATTTGTCTCAGGAGTTGTTCTTAAAAACATCAAATGAGGTAACATGAAAACAGTGTTGCAACTTGAAGGCTCTACTATGCTATGTAAATAGTAGCTATTATATTAATATATAATAATAATAATATAATAGCTATATTAATAGAATCACAGGATTAAAAACCTTCGAGTTCATCTATCCTGACCAGCTCATTTTCTGGAGAAGGACAATGAGAAGCAGAGAAGTTTAAATCACGCAGCTAATAAGGGAGATAGCCAGCTCTCCCAGGCCTGTAGTATGGTTCAGTCTAAGGTTTCCCATGATGATGACTCCATCTCTGGACTCAGAAAAATCTGAACATGAATGTCAGAAGCTCCTGCTTAAAATCAGACCATTGGTTCTGCTTCTGGTCACTTGAATGACCTGTGCTGCATCCTATTAATTTGGGGAGATGGAGAGAAGTTGGTAAAATGTGTGGGTTTCCAGTCTCATGTTGACTTAATTAGTGACTGAAATTGCATTTATAAGCTAAGTCAAGAAGCCTTTATTAATTACTTATTCTGCTGCATTGAGGATCCAAAAAACAAAAACAAAAACCAAAACCAAAACCCAGTCCCTGCCCTCAAAGAACTTACTTTCTAATGGAATAGACAATGGTAAACAACTTGGTAAATATGTAGATATGAACAGAAAATGTTAGAAGTGAAAGAACTAATAGTGAGGGGATTGAGAAGGACTATGATTTGAACTGAGTCTTGAAGGCAGTCATGGAAGTTTTTGTGCCCAGCACTCCAGCCATGAGAAAGCAACCAAGGCAAAGACATCAGAATCGGAGATGGAGTGTCGTATCAGAGGAATTGCAAGAAGACCTGTGTTACTGGGATCCAGATCTATGGAACCAAAAAGAGAAAATAGGACACTTAGCATTGTTCAGATGCTATGGCTATGGTCAGGATATGTCATCCATTTCTCTTGTCATCACCCTCTATGGACAAACAATCATCCTCCAGGGAGATTTTGAAAGCAGATTCATCACCAGCTGCATTTCAACTCTGGTTCCAAGAGAGCAAATTATCCTGTGGTATTGTGTCAATACAAAGAAGGTTTGGAGATTTTCTGCTACCTAACCAGTAAATTTCAATGTATTTTAAAATTGTATTGCTTTGTAATCTCTAATATGGTAATCAAGTCCGAATTCATTTTGATCATCATGGGAAAATTGCACTTGGGGCTCCTCTCACTTCTTTATGTTTCTGAAACTTGTTCTGTGCTATAATCCAATTCAAAAGGGGCAACTTGACTTCTGGCTTTTGATCTTTGGATTAGCCAGACACATCTGTCACACATTTATGAATCAATGGCTATTCACTGTTGTAATAATGGCTGACAGTATATTTCATTTATTGATTTTTATTTAAAGTTAAATGTTATTCTTCAACTCACCCTGAAGCACTGGCTCATATTTTGTCCATCTTTTTATTCTCTGGGAAATATCTTGAGCAATGATAATGATGTCAGCAGTGACAACAATGATAATAAACCGTGTGCATCATCTTGAATTGTCAAATTTCAAATGATACAAAGCTGGGAAGAATAATTGTCATTGGATTAGAATACTATAAAACAATTAAGGACTAGAAATAACCTTAGAGAATATGTTTTTAACCCTCTCACTTTTTTAACAAGGAAATTGAGGTCAAGAGGAGTTAATTGTTCTCATGTTACTTAAACTGTGAGAGACACAAGATATGAAAGTGAATCCTTTGAATCCAAATCCCATGCTTTTTCCTCTCTATCACACTTTCCTCTGATTAAGATCCACAAAAACTCAACAGGTTATAATCTGAACTAAAGCCAATTAGATATGATTAATAAAGATTGATTTAAGGCCTTTAGTTTATAAAAATCAATTTCACTCACATGGCATAAGGAGGCAGAGTTCAGTTCAGTATAAGGAAAAATTTCTGCTCTCCAAAAGTGAATTAGGTTGCTTCCTATTAAGTAGTGTATCCCCTACTACCTAGTAGTATCCCTTAACTTACAAGTTTTCAACTAGATTTGGACTGCACCGTTCCTTCTTTGGTACTAAAGATGAGATTCTCATTCTTGGTATTGACATAAGATTGGATACCTCTGAAGTTACTTCCAAGTCTGCCACAATATGAGTCAATCACAATTTCATGCTGTTTTTGCCATTGTGTGTGAATTTAACATTATTCTTTCACTATCTATTTTATTATTGACATTGAAAAATCTGAAGTCATCCACTGCATCCCAGTTCATCATCAGTTGCCTTGACTTGTCTTGCCACTGAATTTTGATGACTCTGGAAGAGTCTGACTGAGGCTTATTATTTCATTCAACTTTGTTTTCCTTAAATCTAGTTCACACAGGAGTCAAGCTATCGACCTGTGATTCTGCTGGTCCTCTTCAAAAATGAAGGGCAAATGATGACAATAACAATATTCCTGCACATTTTTTAAAAAGTTCTCTTCCAATTTCATTTTTTCTAGGTAAAATTATTTAAAAATATTTTTGAAATCCATTGTCCCACAAGTCAGACAGTTATAGGATTACTTCCAAAAGACACCATTAAATTTTATATCATTTGACCACTTATCAATTGAGGAATGACTCATATTCTTATAGACTCGATAAAATTCTTCATACTTTGACCTTATAATCCCTGATACCTCATGCATTGTGGGCAACATTGATGGTACGGACTTTGCATGTGCTGTTTATCATTTAATAGGGTATACAAAATAGCTCAGTGTAGTAACTAGATAGTTATCCTTGCAGACAAGAAGACTTGTCAAGAAATAGCTCTAATGAACTCTCTCAGTACCATGGAAAGTTAATTAATATTGTAATACTCTCGGTACCCTTCTCAGTAGCCTTTAAGTTATAGGCAAATTGTCATTCTTAATTGGTGAAGGAAGTTTCTGCACCAAAAGTTCCCTGCACCAAAGACACTTGAAGTGTGTATATAAATGTATAATATTAAGCGTTTATATATGTATACATATATGTATGTGTGTGTGTTCTTATGGTATAATTTTTGCCTATGGCCTCTCTAGTAGAGCATATTGTCAGCCAAATGGTACCTATCACATCATGAGGGTTCAATAATTATTCATTGATAAGAATAATATCTGAACTTTATATATAATTTTAAGTTCTATGTAAATAAATGTAGAAATATATTTACATATGCATTTATGTGTGTGTTCTTATGGTATAATTTTTGCCTATGGCCTCTCTAGTAGAGCATATTGTCAGCCAAATGGTACCTATCACATCATTAGGGTTCAATGATTATTCACTGATAAGAATAATATCTGAACTTTATATATAATTTTAAGTTCTATGTAAATAAATGTAGAAATATATTTACATATGCATTTATTTGTGTGTCATATATAATATATGTATTTTTTGGAGAGAATGGGGGCGATAGAAGATATAGAAACAGAGACAGAAAGAAATAGAGAGATGGAGACAGAACTGTCATCTGGGATATTTCTGTAAATAATTATCATCATAAAACTGCATTGTAATTATTTGTACTTCTACCATAAAAGCAGACAACTGTGCAATTTTGAAATTACAAAAGCAATTCCTTAAGTAGTGATCATTTACTTTATATAAGGACTCTATTTTACGTAAGGATTTTTATAAGATAACTTTATTTTTTATTCCTTTGGTTTTTGGTGAGGCAATTGGGGATAAATGACTTGCCCAGTCACACAGCTGGTAAGTGTTATGTGTCTGAGGTCAGATTTGAATTCAGGTTCTCCTGAATCCAGATCTGATGGAATACCTCATAAGATAATTTTAAATAACAAGCTTTCCTAGTGCACTTAAAATATGATCTGATTTACAATTATTCAATTTACAAACTTCTTTCCAGGAATATAATTCTTTTTGCTCAAGAGAATTGCAGCTGTCCTATGGTGTCCTGAAGAGTTCCAGTTATTGTAATAGCACATAGTCCATTTTCCTTACAACATCCCTCTGAACAAAAATTGCTCCAAATAGAATTCTGAAATAATCAAGGAAAGGTTTCTAGGAAGGACCTTTCCAACTACAAAGAGCTCATTCATTTCTCTGGAATGACCACATCACAGTGGCTCCCATTTACCTTACTCACCTTGTATAAGACTTACTGTCTTTGATAATTTCAGTTCTGCATGCTATTACCCAATGAGTAGGGAAGGCAAAATTGGCCTTAACGTCAATAAAAATTCTGTTTGCCTCAGACACAAATAAACCCACTTGAATATCTCTTGGACTATTGATATTTTAAGTTACCTTGAGCATAAATTGTCTCTTTCTTATAGCACCTGAAAGTTTCAGACAATAAACAATGAGTTACATGACAGTATTTTTTCTGTCTTTAAAAAATTAGTTGTCATTGTTGGCATAGTCATTTCTGAAAGTCACTGGAGATAATTCATTTTTCCATAATTCAATGTCGTGTCTAGAAATTATTAAAGACAATTTAAGTGTTTTTCATAATAAAGTGAGACTTTGATCTTTTATGGCAAACACACGGTCAAACAAAAAGTGTTTAGCTTTGACTAAATTTAATGCTTCAAAGCTCAGTGATCCACTGACGTATCAGTGAATCACTGTTGCCAACATTCCTTTACTAACATCAATTTGCAATCCCGCCATCCCTGGTAAATTATCTTCATGAGTTACTGAGGCAAAAAAACAATTTATTACCTAATAGAAAAGTCTCTAGGGATAAACCTTATTTAACTTAATTAGGCTCATCTTCATGTGAGAGTTATATAGTCCTTCATTGAGACTGAATGTTTAAAAATGTTTTATGAATATGCTTTTCTTTTTTTAATTTTATTTATAATTTTTTGACATTATATATGCATGAGTAATTTTTTATAACATTATCCTTTTATTCATTTTTCCAAATTATCCCCTCCCTCCCTCTACTCCCTCCCCTAGATGACAGGCAATTCCATACATCTTACATGTGTTACAGTATAACCTAGATACAATATATGTGTGTAAATACCATTTTCTTGTTGCACATTAAGTATTAGATTCGAAGGTATAAGTAACCTGGGTAGATAGACAGTAGTGCTAACAGTTTACATTCACTTCCCAGTGTTTCTTCTCTGGGTGTAGTTGTTTCTGTATATCATTAATCAGCTGGAAGTGAGTTGGATCTTCTTTATGTTGAAGATATCCACTTCCATCAGAATACATCTTCATACAGCATTGAAGTGTACAGTGATCTTCTGGTTCTATTCATTTCACTCAGCATCAGTTGATGTAAGTCTCTCCAAGCCCCTCTGTATTCCTCCTGATGGTCATTTCTTACAGAGCAATAACATTCCATAACCTTCATATACCATAATTTACCCAACCATTCTCCAATGGATGGACATCCATTCATCTTCCAGTTTCTGGTCACTATGAAAAGAGTTGCCACAAACATTTTGGCACATACAGGTCCCTTTCCCCTCCTCAGTATTTCTTTGGGATATAAGCCCAATAGCAGCAATGCTGGATCAAAGGGTATGCACAGTTTGATAACTTTTTGGGAATGGTTGGATTCTTTCACAACTCCACCAACAATGTATTAGTGTCCCAGTTTTCCCACATCCCCTCCAACATTCATCATTATTTGTTCCTGTCATCTTAGCCAATCTGACAGGTGTGTAGTGGTATCTCAGAGTTGTCATAATTTGCATTTCTCTGATCAGTAGTGATTTGGAACACTCTTTCATGTGAGTGGATATAATTTCAATATCAACATCTGAGAATTGTCTGTTCATATCCTTTGACCATTTATCAATTGGAGAATGGTTTGATTTCTTATAAATTTATGCTTTTCTTTTAAAACCATCACAAGCACTTTCTGAGGAATCCTCTTTTTCAATGAAACTTATATCCTCCATTAGATGTTTACTCTTCAGAGAAAAGACTCTTAAGTGTACAGCATCTTAGAGCAGATATTATTTTTTCTCCTTTTTTTTTGTATCCTAGCTCTTTGCACAGAGCCCAAATCTGGTAAACACTTTGAAAGTTTTTATGGTTGGAAAAGAGATTGGTGATTAATAACAATCAAATAAAATAAATCAATACATTGTTCAATTAGGAAAATGTACTCCTTATTCCACACTTAATGTGGAGTATCTCTTTACAAAAGGTAGAAGGCAGTCTTAGCCATCAGTGTTTGAAGTGGAGACTTTTCACTGTGCTGCTCATAGCTCTGAAGTCTTGCAGTGATATTTTCTTTCCATTATTTTGATCATCAGATAAATTGTGATCTTGATTTTGTTTAGTTCATTCTGAATCAATTTATGCAAATTTTAAACTTCTCTGGATTCTTCTCATTCAGTTTTCCTTTTGGCTTAGTTTTATTAACACTATGCTTTTCTCATTTGTAAAATGGCATACAATAATAATCTTTACTCATAGGATTATTATGAGGATTAAATGATATGATGTAGACAACACACTTTATATATAAATCTCATATAAATGAGAGCTAGTGCGCTTTGAATCTTTGTCCTTTTGTTCAAAGTGATGAAGCTCCTGCTCCACTAAATAACCATTAGCTTTTCTTACCACAATGAGTTAATAGAGTGAGACTTGATATTCTAAGGACATGCCTCGTGTACTGGAATTAGCACAAATACTAAAAAGCAAATGGTAAATGTTTGGTGTGATCATTTATTCCACAGAAATTGGCAAATGAGGAGGTAGATTCAATATGGTAGAGAGAAACCAGGAAGTTGTCTAACCTCTCTCTTTTCCCTCGGAAACAACATTAAATCAATCCTCCAAATGGATTCTGGAGTGATGGAGTGAAACAATTTTCCATGTTAATATAACTTAGAATAACTTCAGGAAATGTCTGTCTCAGGTCAAAGGGGAGCACAACCCAATGCAGACAGTGTCCAGGAAAGACAAAGGGAGGTTCTTAGCCACAGCACAGATCAACAACTGATGTTCCTCAATCTTAACAGGCTAATGGAACAGCAGGCTAGCTTTGAGCTCCAGACTCAGCCCAGAAGGAAAATTGCCAGTTCTAGAACCCAGCACAAGAGACACAACAGAGATTACCAGTCATTTTACTATGGTGAGAAAGCTGCAAGCTCCTGAGGCCCTGGCATGGAAAGCCAGTCACCAAGCCTCTGTCCACTAGACAAAGAAGATTGGAACAGTGCCCCTGTTGCCACAGGAGCTGAGTTCAATTTTTTAAAATGAGCAAAAAACTAAAAAAAGAGCCTTGACCATATAAAATTACTACTGTGATAGGGAAAATTAAAATAAAAATACAGATAAGGATAACAATGGTAAAACACCTCCATGAAAAAAATCAAGTAAGAGAAAAATTGGGGGGAAATGAGAGTTATGTAGGAAAATTAAGGAATTTCTTGGAAAGAGAAGCCCCAAAATTGACTGAATAATACAAATTGGAAAGGAATTACATAAGTTAGTTAAAGAAGATTGTTTCTTAAAAATTAGAATTGGGTAAGTGAAATCTAATGACTATGAATATTGAGAACAAAATAAAATCAAAATAGTATTTTTTAAAAAAGAAGAAAATGCAGAAAAACAACTGATATAAAAAATAAATCCAGGAGAAAAAATTTTAAAATTATTAGACTATCTTAAATGATTAAAAATTACTCTGGACAGCATCTTTCAAGAAATTATCAAGATAAATATTCCTGATATCCTAGAAGTAGAGGGTAAAATAGTCCTTGAAGGATACCTCTAATTAATTCCTGAAAGAGAGCCCAAAATTATAACTCCAAGTAATATCATAGCCAAATTCCAGAATTAGCAGGTCAAGGAAGAAATTCAAATATCAAGGAACCACAATCAGAATTACATGGGACTCAGCAGCTTCTACATTGAAGGAACTTAGAATATGATCTTCTAAAAGGCAGCAGAGATTAGATTACAGTTAGGAATCAGCTACCCAGCAAAATTGAGCACAATTTTCCATGGGAGAAGATGGAATGAAATAGGAAATTTTAATAAAATAGGGGAATTTCAAAGTTTTCTGATGAAAAGATCAGAATGGAACAGAAAATTTGATCTTCAAGTATAAGACTGAAGACAGGCATAAAAAGGTAAACAGAAAAGAGAACAATATTATTCAATAAGATTAAACTATTTACATCCCTACATGAGAAGATGATACTTATAATTCTTAAGAACAGTTTTTCTATTAGGATAATTATAGGGAGTATACAAAGACAAAGGGTGTGAGTATGAGCTGAATTTGATATGATGATATAAATAAGTAATGAAAAAAGGATTTTAGTGGGAGAAGATGAAAGGGGGAGAAGAACAGAGTAAATTACATCACCTGAAGAGACACAAAAGATCTATTCTAAGAAGGAAAAAAGAGAAAGAATGAACACCATTTGGATCTTACTCTTATCAGATATGTCTCAAAGAGGGAATAACATACATAGTCTGTTGGGTATAAAAGTTTACCTTGCTATGTAGAGAAGTAGGAAGAAATAGTAGGAGGCAAAGGAAAATAAAAGGGGAGAGGGGGTTGATAGAAGAGAGGACAGAAGTATGAGGGAAAGGGAAAAAGAAAAGAGTGGGCTGATAGTAGGAAGGACAGATTGAGGGAGGTAGTGATCAGAAGCATTAGTGAGGAGGGACAGAGTGAAAGGAGAAAGAAAAGTATAAATGGAGGAATAGGATGGAGGAAAATAAAAAGTTAATAATCATAACTGTAAATGTGAATGGGATGAACTCTCCCATAAAATGAAAACAAATAGAAGAATGAATTAAAAAACAGAATCCTATAATATGTTGTTTACAAGAAATACATATAAAGCAGAGAGAAACACATACACACAGATACACATAGAGGCAAAATTTTATTATGATTTGAGTTTTCATTCACATATGCTTTCTCTTCAATGTTTCTAACTGATTGCTATTGTATACATTATATAGCTGTGACAATTTAAAATCATGTCCATATGGTACCAAAAGAATTATTTTTAAAAGCCTATTGGATATTATTGGAATAGCACTGGATTTGGAATTAGGGGACTTGGGCTTGAATTCTAGCACTGCTACATGATAGTGGGACTTTGGACAGATAAATTTATTTCTGTGGACCTCACTTTATTTTTGTATATTTACAAAATGAAAGTGTTGGATTACATGACCTTTAAAGTTTATTTTAATTAAAACCTATGAGGTAAAACTCAATCAATGATTCAATCAATGTTTTATATACAGATATCAAATCATTGTTTCATGGAATTAATTTGTATTTTTCCCTATAAAATTAATCCATGGGGCAGCTATGTAGTGCAGTAGATAGAGCACCAGCCTTGAATTCAAGAGGACCCGAGTTCAAATTTGATCTCAGACACTTAATACTTCCTAGCTGTGTGACCTTGGGCAAGTCACTTAACCCCAGCCTCAGGGGAAAAAAATAACTCATTATTTTGGCATTTCAGTGACATAGTCTATTTAGACTATTTAGTGATATAGTCTTTTCCCCTTAACTAGGAGGAGAAGACATAGAAACAGCTAGAATAAATGCTAAGACTATACATAAGTGCTGTCCCCAAGGCCAAATAATTCTACTAAAAGTTCTATGTTCATTCTTTCCTGGACCTGGGGTTTCTGAGACTTGGATTAAGGAAACACCAACTCTCCATTGAAGTCAGTAGTTGTTTTGCAGTTTCTAGTCTCTGAAAGCTGCTTAGAGTAGAGAGAGATTAAGTACCTGTCACAACAGTCAGTATTTGAAGTGATACAACTCTATATTCAAGCTGTCCTGGCTCTGAGGTAAGCTTTCTACTTTAATGCCTTTCTTTTGATGCTCTGTTATTGATAATTAGAAAGGAAAATGATTTGGGGGTTTGAGGGACTTTTTGGATAGAGTTCCTCTTCTTCCTCCTTTTCCTTTATCTCCTCTTGTTCAATCAGTTAGATATGTTGATCAAAGTAATTTTAGTGGAGTGCCTGGATACAAAAATGGATATATGTATGAATGTATGTATATGGCTGATCAATCTTTTTCATAAACCGCTCATCTCCTAATTGCCAAGTTACTTTGCTATTCTTGTTTAAAATACTCCTCACTTCTGATCTGGAGCAATTGGAATATTAATTTTTTAAACATTGGGTCATATAATCAATATTTCTGATTTATATAACATGTGATTAAAAAAATAATAACATGACTAATTTAGCTAAGACAGGATGTATAAGAAAATAGTAAAGGGAAGGTCATTGAGTCAGAATGGCCTGAATTCAAGTTCTATTTCTGAAACACATGAGCTATAGAATCATGGACAAATCATTAGTGCCCGAAGTCTTGAGGACTATCATTTACAGATGTATTGTTATTGTTTTTGTTGTCCAGCCATGTCCAGCTCCTCATATTCTTGGGGAGCACAGCAGGACCTTCAATCCTTCACTATTTCTTGCAGTCTGTTTAACATTTTTTTCCAAGATACCATCTTGTTATCTGCTGACCTTCTCTTTTATCTTCAGTCTTTCCCAACATCAGGGTCTTTTTTTTTTTGCCTTCTCAGAATAATGTTTTTAAATGCATAAAATAAAATACAAAGGGTTACAAAGAAAGTCAATTATAATGAAATGCAGTTATCAACATATTGACAAAAAAAATTCACAGTTGACAACTCCTGCTAGAAATATCTAGGAGAAGAGGTTCCATTAATGGGTGCTGTGAGAGGATTCCTATGGGCAGATATTGCAAGTGGACTTTATGAGTGTCCATTTAGGAAAAGATGCCAGGATTGCACATGACACTAAGAAGCACATCCTGGAGATTTTGAGGGAATAATGGCACTGCCATTCACTGGAAGAGGTACAATTTGCTTTGATTCTTCTTTCTTTCTTTTCTTTTCTTTCTTTCTTTCTTTTTTTTTTCTTTTTCTTTTTCTTTTTTTTTTTTTGGCTGAGGCAATTGGGGTTAAGTGACTTGCCGAGGGTCACTAGGACATGTGAAGTGTCTGAGAGCAGATTTGAACTCAGGTCCTCCTGACTTCAGGGCTGGTACCCTATCCACTGTATCACCTAGTTACCAGAATCTTTTTTTTTTTAATGAGTCCTGTCTTCTTATTTTATGGGTCAAAGTATTTGGCCTTAGAGTGAATACCCTGAATTAATTTCTCTGAAGCATTGACTGATTTTATCTCCTTGCTGTCCAAGGGAGTATCCAAAGTCTCCACTTATACTACAATTTATTCTGCAGAATTCAGTTTTATAATCCAACTACCACAACCATACATCAATAGTGAGAAAAAAAAAAACATGGCTTTGACCATATGGATCTTTGTTAGCAAGGTGATGTCTCTCTTTTTTAGTACACTATCCAGATTTTCCAAAGCTTTCCTTCCAAGGCACAAGAATCTTTTAATTTCAGGGTGTCAGTGATCTTTGAACCCAAGAATATAAAATCTGACACTGCTTCCATACCTTCTCCCTTTACTTGCCAGGAAGTGATGAGTCCAGTTGCAAAGATCTTAAGTTTTTGATATTAATCTTCAGGCCTGTTTTATGTTCTTCTTCTTTCACCTTCATTAAGAGGTTTCTTAATTCCTTTCCACTTCCTGCCATCATAATAATATCTGCATATCTGAGATTGTTGATATTTCTCCCAGAAGCCTTAATTACAGCTTTTGATTTATTCAAGCTGGCATTCTGCATGATGTTATTCTGCATATTAATTAAATAAATACTGTGATGATATATAGCTTTTTCAAATTATTTTCTAATCAAAGAAATCGGTTGTTTGAAGTTGTTTCTTGGTCTACAAACATGTTCTTCAGGAAACAAATAAGAAGAACTGGTGTTTTTTGGTGATCCATCCAGTCAAAGTCTTTAGTATAGTCAATGAAGCAGAAGTAGATATTTTTTTAGAATTCCCTTATTTTTTCATAATCCAGCAGGAAATTGGTTTCTATTTCCTCTGTCTCTACAAAAACTAGCCTGCTCTTCTGATAATTCTCAATTTACTGAACTGAAGTCTAATTCGAAGAATCTTAAGGATAATTTTGCTGATTTATAAACAGTTCTATTTTTGGACAATTAGAACATTCTTTAGCATTGCCCTTCTTTAGAACTGGGATATAAACTGATCTTTTCCAATCTAGTGGCCACTGTTTGCTGGAATATTGAATGTAGCACATTAACAGTCTCATCTTTTAGGGTTTTAACTAGCTCAGTGGGAATTCTCTCACTTCCACTAGCCTTATTGTTAGCAATGTTTCATAAGGCCCACTTGGTTTCATTCTTCAGGTTGTCATGCTCTAGAACCACGATATAATTATTGGTGATGTTCAGATCTTTCTTGCATAGTTCTTTTGGGTATTATTGCCACCTTCTTTGTTGTTACATTTCTACCATTTTTGCCTTTTTTCATGTGCATTCTATATGGAACTTTCTCTTGATAGCTTGAATTTTCTTGAAAAGACTGATTGTCTTTCCCATTATCTTGTTTTCTTCTATTTCTTTGCATTGCTCATTTAAGAATGAACCCCTGAGGCTGGGGTTAAGTGACTTGCCCAGGGTCACACAGCTAGGAAGTGTTAAGTGTCTGAGACCAGATTTGAACTCAGGTCCTCCTGACTTCAGGGCTGGTGCTCTATCTACTGTGCCATCTAACTTCCCCATGAACAAATCTTATATCTATGGAATTTTTCATTCCTTTTCTCCTTCCTCTTTTGCTTTCATTTTTTCTTCTTCAGATCTTTGTAAAGCCTCATTAGACAGTAGTTTTGCTTTCTTGCTTTTCTTTTTCTTTGAAATATTTTGTTGTTGTTGCTACTTCTTATATAATATTGAGAACTATGGTCCATAGTTCTTCAGATATTCTTTCTACCAGATCTAATCCTTTAAATCCATTCATCGGCTTCCCTTTATATTCATTAGGGGTCATTGGAAAAGAAGTTTGAAAAAGCATACATATATCATCTGTTAGTTTCCCAGGCTTCCTTTAATATAAGTAGAATTTTTCAATAAGAAGCCCATGACCTGAGCCACAGTCAGCTCCAGCTGGCTTTGCTTGCAAAGTATATAATCAATTTAATCTCTGTGTTGACAACCTGGTGACATCCATGTATTGAGTTGCTTTTTGGGTTGTTGAAAAAGAGTGTTTGTGCTTGACTATATCTAGCTTACCTTGATTCAGAGATCTTACATTTCAGGTTCCTATTCAATATTGATCTTTACAACATCAGGCTTTCCTTTCATCACCAGATGGATCTGTAGCTGAGCTTCCTTTCCATTTTGACCCAGATGCTTCAGGAGTACTGGAACTACTTGTAGCCATCCTCGGCTCTTCTCCAGTAGCCTTTTGGACACCTTCTGACTTGAAAGACTCATCTTCCAATATCATCTCTTTCATCATTTTAGTAGTATCTTCCAAGGGATTTTTTCAGCAAAGATACTAGAATAGTTTGTTATTTCCTTCACCTTTTGTGAAGGGCCACCTTTTGTTAGAACTCTCTACTATAACCATATTTGATCCAATGAACAGGATAGTCAGAATGTAGGAAGTTGAAGCAGTGGCCTCAAAAACTAAAAAAAAAAGTTCTGGCTTTCTGTGCAATTGCATTTATTCCTAAGAAAACAGTATCTGTTTGTAAATCTTTTGCCTAGCCTTAGAGGAAAACAAGATACTAACTAAATTGATTTACACAGAAACTAAGACAACTTTGGGCCCTCTGACTCTTACAGTGGAGGCCCATAGGTAATCTTTCTAAAAAAAGTACTGGAAAGCTTTTGAGCAGATCCCTATTTCATCTACTGGAATGAAGAAATATATTCAGTGTCTTGGAATACTCTTTCGCAAAGGAATTTTTCTTTAATCCCCTTGGTTCAGGTGGAATGAAGAAATATTCTTTCAGAGGAAAAGCATATTCAAAGCAGATTTCACTGCAGCTCCAAATGAAAGAAACTCCACAGGCTCTTGCTATTGCAATACATTGAATCCAATGACAAGACAGTGATGTGAAGGTGGACGTTAATGTGTACTAGTGAAGGGCATTTCTAATAACAATAGATAAAAAAAATCTGTCTTCTATTATAATCTCTAGGGCCATCCAGATGCCTTTACAAGATAGTCATTGCTGGTGGCTGTTTAGGCTTAATTATTCTATTCGTTCTTAGATACTAACAACTTAATTTGATTTTTCAAAAAACCTCAAGCAAATGACATTGCATCATTGAATGATTTGGAGGTATCGAGGGGACCCAGAGGGTAAAACATTGGGCCTAGACTTTAAAAGACTGAATTCAAGCCAGGCCTCAGATACTATTTGTTTGATCCTGGCCAGGTCACTAAATCTCTTTTTGCTTTAATCAACTAGAGAAGGAAATGGCAAACTACTTCAGTATCCTTGACAGGAAAATCCCACATGGTATCATAAAGAGTCAAACATGACTAAACCACTGAACCACAACAGTGAATAAGAAGGACCTTGGAGTCAGGTAGAACTCCTTTGGTTTAAGGATTATTTGCCAAGAGTCTAGAAAATGTCATCTTAAAATTATCCTAAATATCAGCTTAATGAGTTGATTTGAGATTCTTAAAATACATAACATAACAAATGGAAAAAATGGAAAGGTCAGTCAGTCCAAGAGTATTCATCAAGTGCTGATTATGTACCAAACACTGTGCTAAAGATTGGAAATACAAATACAAAGAGGAAAAACAATTTCTTCCCTTAAGGAGGTTAGTTTCTAAGGGGAAAGGTACATAAAAGTATTCTGAAAATTATGGTGAGGTAATGAGGAATGAAGGTACCAAGCAAAGGGACATGGTAGAAAAAGGCTAGAATATAGTCTTGTGAGAAATGAAGGTATAATAGCTAGGCAAGAAGTACAACATAGATAAGTTGGAGAGTATCCAGAAAGGGAGAGCAGTGGAAATACTTGGATTTATTTCATAGGAGGATAAGTTGAAAGAAATAGGAATGGCCAACTGATGCTGTGTGAAATGAATAGAACCAGAAGATCGCTGTACACTTCAACAACAATACTGTATGAGGATGTATTCTGATGGAAGTGGAAATCTTCAACATAAAGAAGATCCAACTCACTTCCAGTTGATCAGTGATGGACAGAAACAACTACACCCAGAGAAGGAACACTGGGAAGTGAATGTAAATTGTTAGCACTACTGTCTATCTACCCAGGTTACTTATACCTTTGGAATCTAATACTTAACGTGCAACAAGAAAATGGTATTTACACACATATATTGTATCTAGGTTATATTGTAACACATGTAAAATGTATGGGATTGCCTGTCATCTAGGGGAGGGAGTAGAGGGAGGGAGGGGATAATTTGGAAAAATGAATACAAGGGATAATGTTATAAAAAATTACTCATGCATATGTAATGTCAAAAAAATTTATAAATAAAATTAAAAAAATAAATAGGGATGGCATGGTGGGTAGTGTGTTAGATTTGGAAGTCAGCAAAACTGCAGTTGAAATTATATTTCATCTATTTACTAGCTACATGACCCTGGACAGATTATCTAACCTCTCTGAATCTGAAATTCCTAATCAGAAAAAGTAGAAATAATAATAGTATCTCATGGGGATGCTGAGAAGATTAAATCAGTTAATTTTGCATTGCATTTTGTGAACCCTAAAATTCTACATAAAATGCCAGTTATGATTATCATATTTAGTCTTGAGAGGATAAAATTGAGGAAGCATAGAGAGTGTCTTCAATTATCTGAAGGACTCTCATGCAGATCACAAATTATATTCTTTCTGTCTTGGAAGACAGAACTAGCTACAAAGGGTATAAGTTACAAAGAGTGAATATTCCCTAACAGTGAAAACTGACTTCATGAAGAGTAGATTGCTCTTAGCAAGATAGGGATCCCTCTCTTTGGAAATCCTTAAATAATGGCTGAATGACCCCTTGTCAAGTACTTAGAAGAGGGGAGTCTTGTTCAAATAGGAGTTGGACCAGATGGACGTTGAGATCCCTTGCACTTTTGATAATCAGTGATTCTGAGTGTGCTTCTGGAAAATCAATGTGTCAAGCTGATAGCGTGGCTAAAAAGGTAAATTTATGCATTCTGAAACATGCTTGCACTTGGCATTCATTATTCCATATTAGATTATAAGCCTCATGGGAGCTGAGGGCACATCAGATATTGTTTAGATCAGCTAGCATTTAGGGTTATAAGCTTGGAATAACAATGAAAGAACATCAGCTTGGAAAAGAGAATGAATTAATTTAGATAAGCAGAACCAGAATTTCTGAACTTTAGTCAACACAAAGCAGAATTTGCTTCCTATAGAAAAGTAGAACAAAATCAAAATTGAAATCTATGGGGTTTTCTCTTTTGCAGTAAAAAGGGGAGAGCTAAGAATTATATTTAATTAAAATACATTGCTCATCTTGTTCAAACTGCAGGAAGAAAGTCTTACTGAATATCTCTACTGTCAGTGCTTAGAGTATATTTGTTCCTCATCAACTCTCCATGTTGGAATTTTTAGCTTCATTCAAGACTTGGTTTATACACCATCTCCAGGGTTGGGCTTTCCTGATCCCCCTAGATAGTGTTTTCTCTTTCTCCTTTAACTGGAAAACTTAGAGTCAGCTAGGTGGATACTGTGACTAGAGCACTGGTATTGGAATCAGGAAGACCTCCATCCAAATCTGGGCTCAGATATTAAATAGCTATGTCTCCTTGCACAAGTCATTCTGCTTGCCTCAGTTTCTTCAACTGTAAAATATGGATTATAAGCAAATGTACTTCAAAGGATTGCTATTTTAGAGCAAATCAAATAATATTTTTGAAAATAGTTAGTTACACTTCTTTAGTAGATGCTATAGAAATGCTTATTCCCTTCCTGAAATTAATTTGAAATCATTTTGCACATACATTGTATTTCCTTTAATTTATACATTAATGTCCCTGCAGTAGAATGTAAACACCTCAGTGGTAGCGTCCATTTTCCCCTTAGTCTTTATATCCCCTCCAGAATTTCTGAGACTTTGAAAGTCACAAATTCCTGGAAGTATTCCATCCAAATTCTTCTAAACCTAAAACACTAACTCACACATAGTAGGCACTTAAGAAATATATGTTGAGTTGAAGTGAACTTCATAGGAAATTCAGGTATGGCTTGGACAGGATGACTTTCAGGTCCCTTATAACTTGGAGAATCTATGAGTTATGAGTGGTGGCTGAATTATCTAGACAGCAAAATGACATTTTGTCATAGAGGGACCCATTTATCTACAACAAATTTTAGACAAAATATTATCTCTCTGTTCTTCAAGAATTTTTTGTTTCCTAACTCTTCACAGATTTATTTTTTAATACTTTGTCCAAAAATACTCACAATCTTTATATCCCACCTCAATATCCCACATTAGATATGTGCTAGTAAATGTTTAACATTGACTCTATGAAAAAGATGTACTTATGATTAACATTTTCCATTTAGTCTACATTATTGACATTTTCCTCCATCACTTTCTTCACATCTAAACTAAAATGATAGATCAAGGCCAGAATTGTTTGCTTTTCTGATTTCCAATGTACAAATATTACCAATGGAAATGTCATGATTGGTTATCCTGAGCTTGTTAGGTTGATTCCAGAATACTCTTGCCGCTCAATCACTTGAATGGATGATCTCAGTCTTGCCCTCAGCTTATGCATAACATTTTCTGGGTGACCTCTTGAGAATTATTCTGTGTCTGCCTCAAGGTTTCCATAATAACTGGTGTATTTTGCCTTTGCCTTAGGTGACACATGATAATATTATCTGAAATCCCCCAAACAGAACTTGCAACTTCAAGGCCAGTATTCCTGCCATAATTAATTTCCAACATTGGGAGCTTCAGAGACTGCTGAGCCAAAACAACAGGTAGCTCAGGCTTCTAATTAGTTACCCTACAGAATATAGGAAATATTGAAAATTACAAATTTTTGGAAGCTTCCCAATGTCCTCCTTGAAATATGTATCTAGTAAATAGTGGAACTTCTGGGGGCAAGTCACATGCCAGTGATTTTATTAGCATAATTCCAAATTTGTTTCCAAAATGGTTATGTCACATCATAGCTCTATCAACAGCATATTAGTGCGTCTATTTTACTCCAACCCCTCAAGCAACATAACTATTCCTGTATTTTGTCATATTTGCCAATTTGATGGGTGCAAATTTCATGGTTGCTTTGGTTTGTGTTTCTTTTATAATCAATAAATTGAAGTATCCTTCACATAGTTATAACAATTTGATCTTTTGACAAGTAGGGAGTTCTTTTGTCAATTTAAATAGCATTTATTAAGTGCCTATTATTTTCAAGGCACTGTGCTAAGTCCTGGGGATAAAAAATTAGGAAAAAAAAAGACATTCCTTGCCTTCAAAAGCTTGCAATCTAATGCACAAGATAGCTTACAAGTGGGAAGGCATAGGAAATAACCACCAGGACATAACTGATCCATGATACTCAGTGAAGTCTTGGAAAATCTGTTGCTCTGCCCTTCAGCCCCTCTGATTAGAGAGAAAAAACCACTGGGAAAGTTGAGAAGATGTTGAGTTTCAAATCTAAGATGGTCTGCATGGTTATGATATTTCAGGTAATAAGCTTGTTTTGGAGGAGGCATGATGTCCCAAGCAGAAACACTGATGGAAAATAGTTAAATTTTTGAAATATTACCAAATGAGATAAAATTTATAAAATGTTTAATATAGTGTCTGGCATATAACAGTACTACATAAATGTTATTGCTATTATTTATTAAGTAATTTTTTTAGGGTTTTAGAATACTGGTAATTGTGTTTCATCATTTCTGATTCTTTCTTGTTTAGACTGTTTTTTGATTCATTTGTTTGTTTTTAAGGTTTATTTATAATACATAATATTATACATATAATACAATATAATATATAACATAAGTAAGTTTTATAATATAATATGATGCCTGAAATAGAATATAACATAATATGATATGTGATGCCTGAAATAGAATATAGCATAATATGATATAATATGATGCCTGAAAGTGCTATACAGCCCTTAATTTCTGCCATTTTCATTATTTCCCTTAAAATTCTAGATTTTTTTTTCTAAATGGATTTTCAAAAATAATTTTTGTTGAATTCTATAAATTATTTTTAATGGCTTGACTGGTATAGCATTAACACCACAAATTAATTTTGGTAGTCTTGTCATTTTTATTTTATTGGCCTAACAATGAACACTGGACATATTTTTATAAAACTTTTTATTTTCAAAACACACATAGTTTTCAACATTCATCCTTTCAAAAACTTGTGTTCCAAATGTTTATGTCTCTCTCTTCCCCTGTATCTTCCACTAAACTGCAAAAATCCAAATAAATGTTTGATATGTGCAATTCTTCTATACATATTTCTACAATCATCATGCTGCATAAGAAAAATCATATCAGAAAGAGAAAAATGAGAAAGAAAACAAAATGCAAACAAACAAAAAAAGTGAAAATACTATGTTGTGATCTAACTTAGTTACCACAATTCACTCTCTGGGTGCATATGGCTTTCTTTATCACAAGACCATTGGAACTGGCCTGAATCACCTTGCTATTGAAAAGAGACATGTCATTCAGAATTGATCATTGTATAGCCTTGTTGCTGTGTACAATGTTCTCTTGGTTCTACTCACTTCACTTATGGATGCATATTTTTAAGGATATAATTTCCCCTAAAGTATTGCTTTAGCATTCCAGAAACTTATTTGTTTAATAATTATTATGTATGCTGTTCATACAATTATAGAAGGGAAAGGAAAGGGGAGGGGAATTAACATTCATATAGTTTGTATATGAATGTTAATGTGCCATATGTTGATCTCAATGTTATTCAACATTTCATTAAATCTCTCCATTTGAGTATATGTCTTTTGTTATGCTCTTTAACAAATAATTATTATTTTTATTGTATTATGACTGGCAAAGATGTATTTGCAATTTCTGCTTTAAAAAAGAAAAGCATTTATTTGCAATGTTTCTGAACTAGTACATGGTCACTTTTTTTTGGATAAGTTTCATATGGTACAGAAAAGTGAATTTATATTTTCTGGTCCTTTTTGGTAAATATTATAAGTTTTTTTTCTTTTAGCTTTAGCTTCCCACTCCCTCCAGAAATCTGCTTCAATTCTACATATTCTCCTGTTCATTTTTTGGTTAGATTCAAATGAGAGACAAAGAGAGATTCACACACACACATACATACACACACACACATCTCCTGAAATAATTTTGTCACTATATTTTCTCATTACAATTAAGTTTTAATTTGTTGATTTAGTTGTTAAGACATTTGGAAAATATAAGTTTAATACCAATATTGGCTCATTTGCAATGATGCCTTTCTGCATAATCCAATTTCCTTGTTAATATCAATATTGGGCCTTTTTTTTGGCTTTCTCTAATAGCATGACTGTGACTTTTACTTTTCTTTTGATTTATGTGATACAATTTTGTTCCCTCTTCTCCTATTTATTGAGTATATGTCTTTGTTTTTAAATGTTACTTTTAAGCAAAAGCTTCTGATTATTCAATAAATTCCTTTTTCATTTTATGGGATTGTTTAGCCCATTCACATTTAGAGTTACAAATTAAGTGTATATATTCCTCCCAGTTTAGATCTACTAGAGGTTTTTTTTTAATTAGGATTTTTTGATACTTCTTATTTTAAAAAAGCACTATTTTTGTCTCCAGCTTTTTTGTTCTTAATCTTTGTTAAAGCAACCCTCCCAACAGGTTCTCTTCCATTTACCATAACACCTCTTTGCCATCTTTCTCCTTACTTTGGTTGAGTTTTCTTTTCCCTTTCCCTTTACTGGTTATCTAATTCTTCACTCTTTGTTTCCCTTTCAGTCAGATAGTTAATAAAAATTCTTCTTCTCCTAGTTTCTTTTGTTTTTCATGGAATTCAATGGAATCATGGAAAGCTTCTAAATTACCTAATTTTAATTCCCTCTCATAAAGTTATTTTATTACAATTGAAATCTTGGCCCCTCTTCCATTTTTTCTATTGTGTCTTATTTTTAAAGGTGCCAATTCCTGCAGATAATACAGAATAGAACCATTGCTCTATGGTAGATATTTCCTGTGTCCTGTACTGTGTGGTCCAAATCTATCTCTTTTCTTCCCCATGGTCATTTTGTTTTCTATTTATTATGAAACATTGCTTTTGGATTTTTGCTTTCACATCTTTTTGGATGTAAATTCCCCCAAGAACTAATTTCCTTTCTTCTGAGGCAGAATTTTACCCATAATGGCACAGGAGTCTCTCAGAAGCAGTGGTCTCTCTGACCTGGAAACCCTTGTAGATTATGCACATTTCAGTCTCTGGAGATGGGATAATTCATTCTATTATTATTTCTTATTTTGGTAGCTGTAATTATTTTTAAAGTTTCCCCTAGGTTAATAATATTCTGATAATAAGTATTTACACCCTCAAATATATTGTATACTATGTATTTCTTTTTGAATTTTTGGTCACCTTTCTTTTGTGAGTTTAATTGAAAAAATATATATGTATAAATTTAAAAATTGTTAAATATCATTATGATTTGTCTCTTTATCCATTATACAATCCCTTTATCTGATCTTTTGATATTTGGGGGGTTGAATTAAACTTTACCTGATCTTTGTTCTACCACTTTTGCTATTTAAAAAATATTCATAATTGAAAGAGATATTTTAGGTTAATCTTAATCTAAATTTGAGTTAATCTATGGATTTTCAAAATTAATTGCATTTAATTGATATTGTTCATTAACTTTAGTTCCCACATCCATTCTGTAATCATTTTCTTTCAATAAGAGAAGTGAAATAATTTACCTTTAATATAAGAAGTTATTAATTTTTATTTGGATTCTGGCATTTCCGCCCATTTTTCTTAGTGTTGTCTAAAGGGAAAGAGAACAGTCTTTTTCTTCTGTAATTTTTTTAAATTAATAACACTATATGCTAAACCAAGCTAAATTTGCCTTATATTCTCCTAACTCTTAATGATTGAACTTGCTTTTGTAAGACAAGACTTTTTCTTCTGAGATTTAATTCTATTCAACAACAAATATATATGTATACATACACAGATATGTACACACACATATATATATATATAATGTATCTCTATCTTTCTAACAATCTTCTATCCTTCCTTCATCTCTCTCTCTCTCACACACACACACATACATACACACACACATGCAGAGAGAGAGAGAAAGAGAGAGAAAGAGAGGGAGGAAGGGAGGGAAGGAGGAAGGGAGGGAGGGAGACAGAGAGAGAGAGAGAGAGAGAGAGAGAGAGAGAGAGAGAGAGAGAGAGAGAGAGAGAGAGAGAGAGAGAGAGAGAGCAAAACTTTCATATTTAAGATACTGCAGTTTTCATCAGATTTAAGCCTTTGTAGCTACTCTGCAATATTTGGGAGATATCTGTCAAACTAACACATCTACTATTTTTTTTCAGGCACTACTTAATAAAAGCAATAAAACATGCCTGTCCCACTTAATCATATCCACAGCAAAAGATTATTACTTTACAGACAACATAGTTATTAACCATGCAACAACTCCTACACAGTTTATTGAAAAGATAGCATACTTCAGCCATTTGATAGTAGGCTATTGGAATTGGCTTTTCTGTCTATTGTCCCAATTCTTCATATTTTCATGGTCAGTATAGAAAGTGTTGTCTTCTAGTAGTAGATTCTCTTCTTCATGTCACATCAAAAGCATGTATGCAAATTTTACTTTAAGAAAAATTGGAAAACCCACACATATGTATCCTCCCAACCATAGTAGACTATAAATTCTCTGAGGGAAGGAAATGCTTTTGTTTTTTCTCAGTAGAACAGTGCCTGTCACATACTAGGACTTATTAAATTCTTACTTACCTGAGCAAGATTGAATAGGTGCCATGAAGGAAGCTGTGTGATCCTGGGTAAGTCACTTAATTTTTTTGGCCTCAGTTTTCTCTTCTGTGAAAGGAGCTGGGGAAATAAATGACAAACCAATCCATATTCTTTGCCAAGAAAACTACAAATAAGATAAAAAAGAATCAGACATGAGTGAAAAGCAAGTGAACATATGGCTAACTGGAAACTGAGGTGCTAGTTGCTGAGCTCCTTAAAATTAGGAAAACATACTCGAAGGAGACTTGAGCTAATGGCAGTAGAGAAAAACCCACTCAGTGCTTCTAGGAGGAGATGGAGCCTTCTTCTCCTGAGAGAGTGGAGGGAGCCAAAGTGTACATGCTACATTGGATTTTTTTATTTTATTTTTTATTATAGATCTTTATGTACAAAACATGGGTAATTTTCAACATTGCCCCTTGCAAAAACTTCTGTTCCAACTTTTCCCCTCCTTCCCCCGCCCTCTCCTCTAGATGGCAGGGAGTCCCACACATGTTAAATATGTTAAAGTAAATGTTAAATGCAATGTATGTATACATATTTATAGTTATCTTGTTGCATAGGAAAGATTGGATTTAGAAAGAAGGTAAAAATAACCTTGGAAGAGAAAAACAAAAATGCAAGCAAACAGTAACAGAAAGAGTGGAAATGTTATTCTGTGGTCCATACTCATTTCCCAGTGTTCTTTCTCTGGGTGCTACGTTGGATTTTAAGGAGACTTTTGACTTTTTAGAACTCACAAGGTCACAGGTTTCATTCTTACGGTCAACGAACTCCCTGAATCATGCTAAAGTAAGGAGCAGGAGGCTGAAGCAAACAGGCCTTTGACAACAGTTCCACAACCAAGTAAAAAGTCTCTCATTCAACATGTGGTGGCAACCATAGCCAGATGGAGAATGACCAAGTGTACTGCCTAGTCCCACTTAAACACCTCCCTCACACATGATCACAATTCTTGTGAAGCGGCCCCCTAGCCTCTTTCAGGGGGAGAGACATCTCAGGATATCTGGACACAGGCTGGAGTTTCAATACAAATGGAGAGGGCCCAAGATTCTGAAGATGTGAAATTGAAATCATGTGTTGCCTCTGTGATGCTAGATAATTATTTTCTCTCCTTTGAGCTTCTTTCCTTATCTAGAAAGTGGTGTGTGTGTGTGTGTGTGTGTGTGTGTGTGTGTGTGTGTGTGTGTATGTGCGTGTATGTGTCTATATGTGTAATGTCAAAGGTTCCTTTCCTGTGTAAATAGTAATTGAACAATAATCACAGCTCCAAATTATTATGAAGTAGTACTTATTGAATAAATGCTTTCTTGGAAAAAAAAACACTTTAAGCAGCCTAAAGTCCTGGACTACAAATACAAAAGTGGGACCAAACCTGTCTTCAAGGAACTTCCACTCTAAAGGGAGAATACAACCCGCAAGAGGGAGTGCTGGTCAGAGAAATTTTCATCTGGAGAGTCAAAGGTTTATGAAGAGATTCACAAGGTAGTCAGTTGACTTGCCTTTGGCACAGCACAATGGTGATAATTTTATTCTGCTTATCAAAAATGGCCAGATTGAGATGTCTCCACTCTAAAGGTACTTCCTCATGATCTTGCTCAGGTCTTACTTAAAGGTTTATTTAGCAACACATCCCTTCTTCTTTTAATAAGTCTCCATGATTAGGTGGGGCCATATTAAAATTTATAATTTGTTTCCTTTTCTCTACTACTTAGGTGGTATTTTTCATGTGAGTTTAAAAGCTTGGAAAATGCCCTCCATTTTCCTCCAATTATCTTTCATCCCCCAGGAATCAATGGGGAAGGTTTAGTCAAGTTTCTCTGTATTATTTCCCTCATTACCTTAGTCAGAGGATGACCTGGGAAAGTCAAGCATTTTCTAGCAACGCTGCTTTTCCAAAGGAAAAAAAATGTCTACTTAAACCATAAATATCTGTTGAATTAACACAGCCACAGAGTGAATAGTAGAATGCTTTCCCAACTCTCATAGTGTGACTTCTAGATTGGTCTCTCGGGTCTCTTTTGCTTCAGAGCTTTAGAGTACCTACTGGTTTGAGGATTTAAGAGAAGAAAATCATTCTAAAGGAATGATCCGATTTTCTGAAACCAAAAGACATGTGTATTTTCTGAGTTATTCTGCCAGTTTGACCTTGGAACTGAGATTTCATTTGAGGAGAGTGCCAGGCAGCAGTGCCAGGCAGGGTTTAGTAGGATACATGGCAAAGGGCTCAAACCACTGATGTCTTTTTGCAATTAGTTAAATTGATTATTGTAAAGGACTGGGCTTCAGTGAATTAAGAAAATTAGATAAGCCCATTTCTACCCTTGAAATGAAAAAAAGTTTGACGCAAATCCCAAGATGTGATGCTTGTATTTTGCATCTAAACATGAAAGTCATAGAATGGTGTGACTCATCATTCTTACCTTCCTACTTGAAAGTCACAAATTTATTAACTGAAGTTTATAGTTCAGAGAATTATCACAAGTCAAATGATGAAAGCTGACTGCATAACCTTTTCCATTATTAATAACAATGGTCCTAGCACGGAGTTGTCCCTGGTTCGTGCTTACAGTTTGACTTTTACAAAGACTTTTGATTAATATTTTGATAATACTTTGGTTATTTCAATGGGATTTTGGATGTCTTTCTGTTAAAAAAAATTATCTTGCTTTAACATAGGAAGTTGCTGTCAGTATTTATCCTGAAGGGAACTGGAATTCTCTGTCCCTGTCATCATGAATAAGAGATGGAAATGTGATAACTTTTAAAAAACGAACAGCATTATTGACATCACTTTGCCACTGTTCTTGTGACAATGCTACTAAACCAGATGTGCCCTTCAAAAATAATGACTAGGACTTAGAAATAACGAAATGAACACAAACCTCATTTTTTCTTTTTGGAATAACAAAATGAATCTTAATTTTCAGAGTTTTTTTTTTTTTTTTTTTTTGTTTTGTTTTTTGTTTTTTGTTTGTTTTTTGCCTGATCAGAGCTGAAATATACTTTCAATTATGCCAGATGCTCAGAGTTCTGAATATGGATTTAGGAATACCTAGGTTCAAGTTTTGCCTGCAATTATGGGACTCTGAATAACTTTGTCCTCTAATGTCTCAGTTTCTCCTACAATAAAATAAGGGAAAACAATTTTTATCCCTACTTTACAGAGCCCTTGTTTATTTCTCATCAGGCTGAACTATGAAATGTCTCCCATACCCCAGAAACTTCTTCCTCCTAGAAACTCACTCCAAACCTAGAATTCATACCTTGGAAGTACACTCTATCGCTTGGGCCCCTCCCTCTGATTAGAGGGCTCCTTCCATTTCTTCATTTCTCACCAGACTGATCTCTGGACTTCCTTATCATTCCACCATGCCTGAAGCCTTAATTTTCCCACCTCCTTTTCCAGCTTCCTTTTATGTGCTCTTTTTCTAATCAAGATATGAGTTTTTTTGAGGGCAGAGACTGTTTTTGATCATTTGTTTGTATTTGTATGCCCTGTGCTTAAACAGCAGACAACAGCTGGCTGATTGACCAAGTCAGAAATCTTCTGACAGCTGACACATAAAATGCTTTTCTTGTCAGTTATGAAATTAGGCATTCCTCTTTTTGGATCAGGTTTCAGAGTGTCTGCTCTCCTCCTAATGTGCTGATCTATTTCCATCTTCAGAATTATTGTCCTGGTACTTGCTTTTTAATTTTTTAGTAACCATTTACAGGCAGTGAGGTTTGAGTAGGAGAATAGTCACAGTGGTCCATGTTTATATAATATTTTCATATTTAAAGCACTTCCCATACATTAATTTATTTAAACCTCCCAACAATATATGAGACTGATACTAGAGATATTCTTTTCCTCATTCTGTAGATGAGAAAATGAAAGCTTACCAAAGAAAAAATGACTTGGGCAGAGTCCCAAAGCCAGGAAAATCTGTTAAGTGTCTAAGGCAGCATTTAAATCAAGATTTTCTTTATTCCACATTCAGAACTCTTTTGAGAGGCAACATTGTTCAGTGGGAAAAATCTTGGTCTGGAGTAAGAGAACTGGGTTCAAATTCTTGGACAAGTCATTGCTTCTGAATTTCAGTTCCTCCCAAGATATCCAGCTTAGGGTAGATAATCTTAAAGGTTTTTTTTCAGCTCTAAATCTAGGATCTACTATCCCATACTGAGGTTTTGAGTTGACTAGCTGAATATGAGACATCATCCCTCTCCTCTGGCACCCCTTTCCCGCACTGAATTTTCTTTTTTTTTTTCCCGGCGTCATAAAAGAATCAATTTTATTTATACATTAAAAAAAAAAACCCTGACAATGTTTTTTTTTATTATTGATTAATTCGTCTGGGAGGTATATATCCCATTCATCCACTCCCCAAGCCCTTCCATAGATATTATTCACCTTTTATAATTAGGAAAAGAAAACTTAGAAAATTTAAGCTTCATAGAACTAAAGTATATCTGAGGCATGTTTTAAATCAATGCATCCAAAGGTGTCAATAAAACCAATAATAAAAATTAAAATACAAATGTAAATGGATGCTTTTTTTGCTTAAATATTATAATTTGTCTAAAATAGAACCAAGTGATTATAGATTGAGAGGTAGAAGATTTTTGAGGTCATATTCCTTTTGAGATGAAAAACTCATCTTTCTTCCTGATTGGTGAAAGGACTTATGCAGACAATAAGAGGCATATTTCAGTGTTCAAGTCTTTACTCCAAGTTCTGCTCTTTTTGCACTGTGTTATCAACTTCCCTTAGAGAAGAAAAAAATTCTGAGATAAATTAAAAATAAACATAGACATTCATTCTTTTAAATGAGCTGCACTGAATTTTCATTAATCGCTTACCCTTGCTGTTTTTCCCCTCTCCAAATAATGAGGCAACACTGTCAGGTCCAGTGTTCTTTCTCTGTACCTTGTTGACTGTTATCAGGGACAGAGAGTGGGGATACTGGATATTGCAGTATCTGGAAGCCTCAAGAGGTAATTAGGTAAAGGTCATCCTTTGGTCTCTGCTAGAACTCAGAAATCAGCAGGAATCAGGATCACTAAATGTCTTTATTCTTGATCTTTTATGTTCAAGGTCAGGGGGTTAGGCCTAGCAATCTCACACACACCTTCCTCCCTCAAATGCCAGGAGAGACTGACTCAGTGTCCCAGTCTCAATTCCTCTTTCTCCTCCTACTCCTCCCACACACGTCACTTCCCCCTCTTTGTCCCACCAATCAAGTCAGCACAGAACAGCTGGGGAGGGTCAACAAGTTAATAGGGAACTGTCCAATGGGCAATTAGTCTCACGTGCTTCATTATCCAAGTGCATTGCTCAGTTCTAGCCCTTTACAGGTCTCCTCTGGGTGTTTCCTACTTTTGATATTTCCTATAATTCTTACTCTGGCTTCCATCTAGATTTGACTAAACTAGGTTTCACTGAGTATCATGGGACCTTTGGTTTGGGAGTGGGGAGGATTTAGATTGGAAGTTTATTTTATAAAGGAGGAAACCAAGACCCAGAAAAATTAAATTCAAGTTTAGAGAGCTAGTACAGTAAGGAGGACTTAGAATTCTATCTCTGCTTCCAAACCCAGTGTTCTTTCTGCCATGTGAGATACAGCATATCTGCCCTAGCCAAATTAGCTATTTGCAGCTTCTCCCTTTGCACCCAAACAATTCATTTTATGACCTTGCCCTTTTGAAATCTTTTTTTGCACCTGCCAAGTGCACCTTTCATTTCATCCTGTACTTTGGGAGTTCTGGAGGAGGCTCTGTGTTTCCCTGCAATCCTTTCTCATAGAGCTTTTGAAGATGAAGATTACATTTTCTGATCTTTTGTCCCATTCCTTTCCTATCACTAATTCAATGCTCTTTGGAAGGTGAGGGCTCAAGAACTTCTTGTGACTGGATGGTCATGTGTCTAACTATTCTGATATTGTGAAAGGGAGAGCAAAACTAGACAAAAAGAGAACACGATTAAGAATATGATTATAATTATACTATGATCAATTCTGATGGATGTGGGTCTCCAATAATGAGATGATTCAGTCAATTTCCAATGGTCTGGTGATGGAGAGAGCCATCTGCACCCAAAGAGAGAAGTATGGGAACTGAGTGTGAATCACGACATAGAATTTTCACCTTTTTGTTATTGGCTTATTTTTTTCTCATTTTCCCCCTTTTGATCTAATTATTCTTGTGTAGCATGATAAATGTGGATATATATATATATATATATATATATATATATATATATATATATATATATATATATATATATACATAACATATATTGGATTACTCACTGTCTAGAGGAGGGATCAGGGGAAAGGGAGGGAGAAAACATTTGGAACAAAAATTTTTGCAAAGGTAAATATTGAAAAATTATGCCTATGTTTTGAAAGAATTTGATGGTAGTTTAACTAAAAATTAACAAAAAATTAAGGTATTTTATATTAGCTATGATGACCTTCAACAATTTATTTTTATATTCAATTCTAATCTGTCCCCCTATCCTTTTGACATAGAACCTAAAGGACATTGTTAATAATTCCTTAAGTCAAACTTTTTCATCTTAATTTTGTGAAGCTATAAACAGCTGCCTCCTTATCCTTAAGTAGTGATGGAGAAGTGCTTTCCTTCTCTCCATTTCCTTTGATTTTTGAGAATCTCCTATGGATGGTTTTATTACTGCTATCCTGTTTCCCTTTGTCCACAGAAGCTCAAGAAATGCCTGGGGAGGAAATAAAATTCTTTACTAAGCTTCTATATTCATGTGCTAATAAAGATGAAAAATATACTCACTACCTGGACATTTGAGAGAAGAATACATAAATTGGGATATCAAAAAGAGCCAACATACTGGGCAAAAAATGTATGGGGGGAAAGGTATGGTAGATAGAGCACCAGGCCTAGGATTGGTAAGATCTGAGTTCAAATCAAGACTCAGATATGTGGCCCTGGGGACATCACGTAGTTTGGTTTGCCTCAGTTTCCTCATCTATAAAATGAACAAGGGCAAACCACAACAGTATCTTTGCCAAGAAAACCCTGAATAGGATTTTGAAGAATCAGAAATCATTGAAGTGATACAGCAACAACAATCATTGAGTGTTCTTAGAACTATATTGTGCTTGAAGTCACACACATGTGTGCATATACATACATTATACACATACATATGTATGTAAATGTGTACATATAAATTATACACACATACATATATATGTACATATATATATGACACATATACATATAAAATTTCAAGTACTGTCTTCAAGAGGTTCTTTGTTAGAGAATTTAAGCACAGTAAAATTTGACTGGACCATCACAGAGCCCTGCTTAGCAACTTTTAGTCAGTATAATCAGGTTTTCAATAGGTATGGTTAGCTGACTGATTTTAACATGTATTTTCATTGAATTATTCTGTTGGAAAACCAAAAATGGAACTGTTCACTCATGTTAAAATAACCTCACTAAACCCAAAAAATACTAACTTTAAAGAATCTAGAGAGAGTGACTGGACAATGTAGGAATCTAAATAAATATTTAGATATAATTTGATTCTGTTCTTAGTAATCATAATCATGAATCACTATTTCTTAGCCATGGTTCAATTCTAATTTGAAAATAGAACATATCTGCATGAACTTTTCAGCTTAGACTCAGAAGCTCTACCAGCCCAATTTTCATGGTTCTGGTTCCTCTCCAATTTCACATGGTGTCAAAGATGATGCTGTCTTTGTTCCTCTGGATCCAACACGTTTAATTCCTCATAAAAAGGAGTTTCTTTCCTTCCTTATTTAGTCAATGTTAATCATCCTCTTTCTGCTGAAATTTTGAATCCATTCTTATCTCTGCTAGCACAGGGAATTTCAGTGGGATAAGACATAGATTATCACCTAGCCTGTTCTGCTGAAGCAAAACAGAATGAATTTTGACTGTCTGGTCTCCTGCTTCTGGTTTTCTGGCTTTTTTGTCCATAGCAAAAAAGCAGAAAGAATTTATTATTTGCTTACCAACCATTCATAACTGTTAATCACTATTTCTCAAACTCGGTTTTACTTAAGTTTGAATTGAGTATTTGTAACTCAACCTGAATTGCTCAACTACAAAATAAAATCCCTTTTTGGGGTATATTCATAGCCACATGAATTTTATATATTTTATAATTCCAAGTAATAAAACAACTGCTTTAGTAATAATAACTTGCATTTATATAGTGATTTAAAATTTGCCACTTTACAGATATTTCCATTTATCCTCCCAATAAGATACCTCAGAAGGTAAATGATACTGTTATCCAAATTTTACAGATGAGAAAAATGATGCCAAACAGAGATTAAGTGTCACACAACTTGTAAGTGTATTCTGAGAGATTTGAACCAAGCTTTAATGACTCCATGCTCAATATGATCCATTGAGTCATGGCTACCTATATCTTTTAATAGGTGCTTTTTTGATCTGTAGGAAAGTTTGATTCTATAAAAACTATCCAAATAAAAACTTACTGGATTTAATAGAAAAACTACCAAATAACAAATATTGTGATTTGAAATCTTTATTTAAAATTTGTATTTCTCTAAAATCTATAGCAATTATACTGTCATGTAGTCACAATGAACTATTAAAATTATGGAACAACATGACCCTTAGTCACATGCTGCAATACTATAGACTAAAACTTTGATTAATTGTGATGAATACTATTGAAAGGATAGAGTAATTGAATTGTTTGTGTCCTAACAGAAAACTCCCCTTTTACTTTTAATATTGTTTTAATTTCTAAAGGATATTAATATTCTGTACTGCTCCATTAAACTCAATGTAGTGAAAGTGACTCAATCTTTTCTTGACAATTGAAACTCTTCCATACCTCAAGGTTAACAGCTTTCCCATTAAGGACTATGGTACATATTAAAAGCTCTGAAGAAGAGCTATATTTGAATTAAATGTAGATCTATATGTGCTGTAAGCTCTTGTACAGCATAGATTTTTAAAAATGGAATATATGATGCAAGACTAATTACTTGTCAAACACATTTTCTTGGGATATAATTTTTTTTCACAAAATTTTTTAAGGATCCAAAGTGCTCCTAGATTTAGAGCTGGAAAGGACCTTAGTGCGATGTCTCAATTAATACCTTCATTCTTCAAGTGAAAAAAAGATAACCTGAAACTAAATGATCTGTCCAATATCACAGGAAGTTAATGGCCAAACATTTGAACCATAATTCTCTACCTCTATATCCAGTATTCTTTCTGCCCTAGCATGAAATGTTTCTTTCAAAGTTAACATATTCAAAGTGCTTTATAAACCTTAAAATGCCATGCAAATCCATCAGTAAAGACGATGAAAATAAGAGACTTATTTTTTTTAAGTAAGCAAATAGAAAAGTTCAATAAAGGCTTTTAAATCATATTCCAGTTAATTAAAGTTTTATTGTATTTAAATGTTAGGCTGCATATAGGGAAGGGCTCTTTAAATCTCAATCACATGTAGGAAGTTACCTTCATTTCAGCAAGAAGAAATGTTTATGTGTCAAGGCTTGCCTTGAGATGTAACTCAAGGGCTTCCTCCATGACCTCAGCTTTTTAATATTAATCCTGACCTTAGTTGTTTTGCGTTATCAATCTTTGTCCCCTTGGTAATGTGTTTGTCTCTGGAGTTTAATTGTTGATTGATCAACTGCCCTTTTTTGATCAATGACCCTAAACTGATGCAAGCTACTTTATTTTTCACTTTTTGGGGCTTCTTTCTAGTACTTCCATCCACAGTATTTTGACTTTGTTCCTGTAATATAAATGTGTAGTATTCCATGACTGAATTAAATATGAGGCTCTTTCCTTGCTGGGGGCAGGGTCATTACCGAGGTCCAGTTGATTCTTTGCATGTCATTACACACAGGTTTATGTATCTCTCACTTGCAACTGACTGTTAGGTCTCTCTAGTAGCTGCCTATAGAACTACCCTACCCAGAACTGCTCTGAAGGGGAGGCTAGAACTGACTACATTAAGATTAAACTGACAAAAATAAAAGATTATGATTGTACAAAGGTCTCATTAGTATGGTTGTTCTCTACACAAATGCAGATAAGAACCAAGTCACATTTCCTTTTCTTGTGGGATCATTGATTTCCATATACTTTCCCCAGAGGATAAATCCAATGCTCTTGAAGTCTGAAGAATTCTTTAATTTTTTAAATAAAAAAGCCTCATTCATTCTACCTGATTTGTTTTCCTTCACTCTCACAATATAATCAATCCAAGATAATAAATGTCTTTGAAATTTTTTAAAATTAAAAAAAAATAAAGTAACTCAATGAGTGCTTGTCCAAGTATATTTTATGTGGTTAGGTACTATGTATTTTCCATCCACTTTGTTTTTCTTATGTGGATTGTCAGGCTGATCTCTTCTGAGTGAAATGTAATGAGGTCCTTAAGTGCTCAAGTACTGAACTAGATGTCAGTAAGGACATCTTAAGAACACTGGAAGAGAAAAGGAATTCTCTCTAAACATTGTGCAAGTCATTCTCAATATCACTGGCAAACATCTTTATTAGACTAATGGCAAAAATTAATTTGGCTCGCTAGCTAGAGCAAAGTTCTTCAATTCTGGTATAAAGTATTACTTGTATAGTATATCTTGTGGAAAACTCATCTATCTTCAAACTAACATTGTTTTCTGTGAAGACAGTGATCTATAGTCTTAAAACTGGTAAATTGAATCCTAAATAAATCCTATAAGGTTTTGCTAAAGCATGAATCATTTTGTTTGTACCATAAATCTTTGGACAGAAATTTAATTCTTATTTAGAGAATAACTTAAATGTATTTATTTCCCTTGTGGAATGTTACACTTCCTTTACTGTTACGTTGTATTTACATTATATCAAACATCTGGATGAAATCCAAGTTTCCAGCTTTCATTCAGATGTTATGATATGCTACCTTCAACTGGCCATTCTAAATTCAATGTGTGTTAAAAATTTGTTATGAACATTCTTATAGGATGTTAACTCATTGACTGATTTCAAACGGGTAGGAAGTGAGTGTGGTACAATGGAAAGAACATCAAACCAAACTTGAACAGAGATCTGACTTTGAATTCCATCTCTACTGCTTACTGTATAATCTAGGTTAGTCTATGTTCTTCACTAATAAAATGGGCATAATGATACTTACAAAAACTATCCCACAAGGCCATTGTGAGGAAAGAATTTTGAAAACCTATATGTTGTCATTTTCAGTCATTTCAGCTACATCCTACTCTTTGTGACCCTATTTAGATTTTCTTGTCCATGATATTAGAGCAGTTTGCCATTTAGTTCTCCAGCTCATTTTACAGAGGAGGAAACTGAGTCAGACAGGAAACTAAGTGTTAAATGACTTGCCCAGGGTCACATATCTAGTAAGTGTCTGAGATTTGAATTCAGGAAGATGAGTTTTTCTGATTCCAGGTCTGCCATTACACCAAAATGCTGCCCCATATCTATTAATCTACCTACCTATCTTTACCTTTCTATCTATGTATTGATCTCTATAGATATATTTAAATATCTCTCTCTCTCTATGTATTGTGATCTTAAAGAAAAGTTTGGATCCGCTCCTATAAATGACGCTCTCAAGCTCAATTGAAAAATAAAAATAAAAAGTTTTAATCAAACAAGACAAGGTACAGACAATTTAGATTTACACCAACAAACAAATAGAAATAAGAACAATTAACAACATGACAATTATAGCAGATAGAGGAAGAGAATACATCACCAATTCAAGGGAACCTCAAAAACTCAAATGGCTGGGAGTCCCGTTTCAGCCTCAATCAACTTGAATTGTGCAAAGATTTTTCCGGGCGAAGCGTCCTCCCCACGGATGAGACTCAGTGGAGAGGTAGGACTCTCAGTCTTATATACCTCTCTTAAACAAAGAGGGCTTTCAGCCAAGAAGTCTGACATGTGTGACCATTTAGTATTTTGACTCACCATATCTCATCTATCTTGACATATGTATGTATCAAATGTCTAGTATTTGAACTCATTCCATATGTCTACATCTTGATGTTACTTCCTTAGTAATAGTATATGCTTGAGGAGGGAGCCACCCGCCTTGAGCATAAACATTCCTAGGAATGGCTAGTTCTTGGTATCTATTGTCAAGGACATATAGACTTCATGGAATGGTCAAATTCCCATAATTTAGAAGCTCAGGCCTGTTAGATTTGAGTGAGCTTACAATTCTAATATGAAATTTTAATTTCTTATTCATTTGGCCTTAAGATCACGAAAATAATAAGAGGACTGAGCTAATGGGGTAAAATTAGAATAAATTGTTTTCATCTTCCAATACATATAACAATTACACATACAGTATTACAAAAAGAACAATAACAACAATATGGGTATGGCTAAATTATTAAAATAAATGGTAGCGCTACCTGATCTAAATAAGAAGCCATACCAATGATGATTAGTATCTGATGTCACTAAATGAGAGCCCTCAATAAGTTGTCCTGCAGCTATATGAGTCTATATACGATGTTCATTTAACGCGCGCTGATTAGACTCTAACAGTTTCTTCCTAACTAAAAACTTGTTCAGGATATCCACAAGAGGTTGTAGTGACAGGGAGACATGGGGTAAAGGAAGAAGCTTGGGTACCCAGGTTATTAGAAGCTATGTTGCGAAGATACCTCATATATCATGGAGAAGTTATTCACAGGATACAATGTTAAAACACACAAATTGGATGAATGTGAGAGAAGGCAGGGTTCCATCTGCCGAAACATCATCCCACAAACAATCCCCGTATCAGTTGCAATACCGTCAGACAAAGTGTGGGTTACATTATTCAAATCTATGCAGTTTCCATACAGTTTCCATATAGTTTCCATATATATGAGGTAAAGCAAAGTAATTAGGTAAGACAAAAGGTAACACATGAAATTGACACATAACAGCCCATATCTTAACTTGACAATACACAATAGTTCCAGGACACCAAAGAGAAGTACACATAGCATTTTCAGGTCATTGTTTTTTCCATGCTTCTGGTAAATTAAAACATATAATCCCACATTGCAACAATCTCTGAGCATTTTCTTTTTGTATCAAGGTATACATATTTTGTAAAGGGCATTTGGTCCACTTAAATAATTTACTACTATTTCCAGTAAAACCCAAACTAGTAATAATACTATCATTAAAAATCTTGTAAGAATTGGCCTTGACATTTTAACATATTTTGGTGGGGTAGGATCTTCGTGGGCAACTATTGAGCATTTACAGTCAAAGCTTGAGAAACATCTTGCCCAGCACTGCGCAGTCTGCTGGCCAAGGTCTCAAGGTCTATTGAATTAACTATACCCAAACCAGTTCCAGCACCACCAAATAGGATATCATACCAGGTTCTTTTCTTTCTAACACAATTCATCAGAGGAGGAAAAGTTATATTATTGGTACAAGTTTTAGGAACTCTTATGATTGATGGAGGATGTTTTGTAGGAGGGGGAGGTGTCAGTAATAGATATTTTATCTAATAGTGAGGCTTCAACACCGTTATCAAGATTTTACATGCATAATCCATCAGTTGTTTTTCAACGTTTGTCTCATTTTGTTCTCTGCATTCAATTGGGAAGTCCACACCCTCGGAGTCCTTTAATTCTGGTATGCTGAGTCCATTCTCTTTCCTGTGTAGCACTTCTGTATCTGATGTCAAGAGGATCTGGAACAGTCCTTTCCAGCTCAGGGTCAGCTTGTCCTCCTTCCATGTCCAAACCAGGACCCCGTCTCCAAGCTAGAACTCATGCACTGTTGAAATCCTAAGGGAGGAGTCTGAGCAATAAGCCTGTTTAGTTGTAAAGTTTTCAGATGTTACAGTAAAGACATAACATATTTCCTTAAAAACAAATCCTTGGTTTCAAATATTGGATACAAGGAAGAATTTTGAATCCCTTTTGGATAAGGTTGACCATACAATAATTCATAAGGTGACAATTCCACATCTCTTCAGGGGTTTTGTTTTAATTCTTAATAAGGCAAGGGGAAGGCACTTGGTCCAGGGCAATTGTGTCTCTAATGCCAATTCAGTCAGTTGCTGTTCAATTTCCTTATCCATCCTTTCCACTTTACATGATGAGGGAGGATGCTATAGGGCGTGTAAGTCCCATCATATTTCTAGAGCTTGGGCCACAGATTGGAGGATCTTAGCTGTGGAACAAGTGCCTTGGCCTAAATCTGCCTGCTCCACCATCCCATACCCTGGAATGATATGCTCAAGAAGTACTTTTATAATTACTGGGGCTGTTGCCCCGGCAAAGGGAATGGCCTCCACCCATAAGGTCAGATGGTCCACTACAACCAACAAGTATTTGAGACGCCCCACTGACAGCAGCTCGGTAAAGTCCACCTGTATGCTTTGGAAAGGCCTGATACCAGGAGGCCTTCTTCCTTTTAGGCTTGTCATTGGGCCGTCCTATTCATCCTCTGACAAACAGGATACCCGCTGACCAGTTGCCTGCTATTGTGTATAAGCCAGTGCCACAGACCTAGTCAGCACCACATCACACAGGTCTCAGACATCCCAATAACTGCCCTGATGTAAATGTTGGGGTACATGTCTCATATCTGCTGTGGTCAGTACCTCTCTGCCATTAGGGAGGAGCCAGTGCCCCTCTTTTATCCTTCTGAGCGCCAAGGCTTTTAGATTTCCTGCTTCTCTTCTGGGGTAAGGGAAGGTGGAGGCACTGGAGGCAGAAATGCCAGAATTAGCACCATCATCTCCTCCGTACTTACAGATTCCTCTACTCCAGGCTGTTTCACCTCCTCATCTGCAAAGCAGTTTCTCCTTATCTCAAATGAATCTCCTCTTTGGTGCCCCTGCACCTGAATCACTGCAGCATTCTTAGGTAACATAAGATTAGTCAAAATTTCAGTGACCAATGCCCTGTGTGCCAATCCCTTTCCTTTACTGTTTACCATTCCCCTTTCTTCCCATATTTCCCAAATATATGAACAATTCCCCAAGCATATTTTATATCAGTCTTTCAAGCAATTTTAGGGCTTGATTTATTGCATATAATTCACAAATTTTGAGCTGACCACTCTTTTGGCAAGAATCCAGCTCGAACCAGAGTCAAATCTTCCCCATTAACAATAGCATAACCATTTTTTTTATTAACTATTTGTGAAGAACCATCTATGAACTATTCAGTGCCTTTTAACAAAGGGACCTCCTACAAATCTTCTCTAATCTTAGTTTGGTAATCAATCACATTTGGACAATCATGTTCAAGGGACACATGTTCCCCAGGGGAAGCAGATAAGAACATGGCTGGATTAAAGTTATGATCTGGTGAGAGTGCCAAATCATCTCTTTCCAATAGTATTGCTTCAAATTTTAAAATCCTTGAATCAATTAGCCACCTCCTGGCCTCTTTGATTCAGAATTGATTGAACCTGGTGCAGGACACTCACTATTAAACTCCCCCAAAGGTTAATTTCTCACTTTTCTTCTACCAAAAGTGCTGTGGCTGGCCTCGCTTTAATTGTGATAATACTCCTAAAACCACATTGTTCACTGTATTTACATATTGAACTATATCAGGCTTCTCTTCCAACAAATGAGTTAATAAAGGCTTAGTTAATAATGCATATTCATCAATCCAGGTTCTACAATACTCCACCAATACGAGAGATCTCTGCAGACTCTTTTTCGTTCTAGGCTTAGTAATTTGAAGAATCCCCTCCACCTATACAGGATCTAGTTTCTTTTTTTTTTCCTAAGCTTATAAAATGGCTTAAATATTTTACCTCATGTTTCACAAATTGAAATTTGTCTTAAGAAATTCTCAGTCCCTGTGCTCCTAAATAATTTAACAAACTGATAGTGACTTGGACAAGGTCACTCTTTTTCTTCCTGTCACAAAAAGATCATCTACATTTTGTAAGACTTTTAACAATAAGAAATTTATCCCAGAATGTTCACACAATTCTTATATACCCAAGTAGATGTTTATAAGTTGAACATTATACCAATTATTTTGTTTTTAAAATACCCAATACACAGAAAAATCCCAAATTACTTATTGCCATAACAAAAACATTTTCAAAAGGACTATTATACTTGGAGACCCTTTAAATAATTGGAATCAATACAATTAATTAAAACTTCTATTTTCACATAAAAGTATCTGAAAAGTTCTTAAAAATATCAATTAAACTTTTTTTTTTTAAATAACCCTTTCAAACTATATATCACATTTCTGATCATATTCTTTAAACACAAAAACCATTATATATCTAAGGAAACAAATGTTCAATAAATTAACATCTTGTAAGAGCAGCTTGACCCTTTATCAGTTTGCTTTCTTCAACCAAAAACAGCTGCAGCTTCCTACTGCTGCTCTCCCCCTACAAAAACACATCCTGTCTCACAGTCATCTCTCCGTGACTCCCCTTTCCAACCAGTTCCTTCTTTTCCCCACTGATTTCTTCTTGAAATCATTTGCTCCCACTAATCAATCCTTCTTAAATCACCTTCATTCTCCTGTCCCATCTCTCTGTCTCTCTCCTCCCAATGCTTACTTACTTAAACCTAACACTTCCAAACCAATAACTCTTCTGACTTCATTTAAACTATTAATTGCTTTTGTAAATCAATCTCCCTTGTCCCTTTTCTTTAATCACCTTTTTTTTAACTTTAAACTTTAAGATTCATAACCCATAATGATAACAAATTACCCAATGTTTCAGAAGCAAACCAAATAGTTTTTCTTCTTCTTTCTTTCTTCTGCCTGACTGCTTCAAGGCCACTAGTAAGAAGCTTCCCAGGTGGTATTAAGCAGATAAGATTGTATTGCCTTGACTCCTCTTTAGTAGACTTTGAAAATCTGCTTTTCAGATAAAACTTCCCCACTAGTTTAAAATAGTCAAGTTTTTTTTTCATACAAATTGGTACAACAGATTAAAAAGTTTAAAATCACAAACAATTTTTATATTAAGTAACATTAAAATAATCAATTCCCAAATTTCTTAATCATTGTTTTTTAAAACTTAACAAAGCTCTTAAATCACCAAAGCAAACTAGAGACTTTTCCTAGGACCCCCGCTGCCAGAGAGAAGTTTGTTTCACCTTGAACATTCTTCCCTCCCAGAATCCAAACAGAGCTTCTCTAAACTTCCAAGCCCATTTTAATGCATTTCTCTGCCTTCACAGGGAATGCCTAGATATTCCATGATTTAAGACCACTCGGAAAGAATTCCTATTCTGAATGAATTCCAATTTCCCCAATTCAGCCTGATAGTTTTCTAAGCCTGTAACACAGAAGCTGTTCTTATCTTATGAGCTTGCTAACTTTTAACACAGAACAACAACAACAACAAAAAATTCAAAGCAGACAAACATATACAGACAGACACAGAGCTTGATTTTTCTTAAAGAGAGGCATTTATACAGCGAATCCTGCCGACTATGCCAATTTATGTATTGTGATCTTAAAGAAAAGTTCGGATCCGCTCCTATAAATGACGCTCTCAAGCTCAATTGAAAAATAAAAATAAAAAGTTTTAATCAAACAAGACAAGGTACAGACAATTTAGATTTACACCAACAAACAAATAGAAATAAGAACAATTAACAACCTGACAATTATAGCAGATAGAGGAAGAGAATACATCACCAATTCAAGGGAACCTCAAAAACTCAAATGGCTGGGAGTCCCGTTTCAGCCTCAATCAACTTGAATTGTGCAAAGATTTTTCCAGGCGAAGCGTCCTCCCCACGGATGAGACTCAGTGGGAGAGGTAGGACTCTCAGTCTTATATACCTCTCTTAAACAAAGAGGGCTTTCAGCCAAGAAGTCTGACATGTGTGACCATTTAGTATTTTGACTCACTATATCTCATCTATCTTGACATATGTATGTATCAAATGTCTAGTATTTGAACTCATTCTATATGTCTACATCTTGACGTTACTTCCTTAGTAATAGTATATGCTCAAGGAGGGAGCCACCCGCCTTGAGCATAAACATTCCTAGGAATGGCTAGTTCCTGGTATCTATTGTCAAGGACATATAGACTTCATGGAATGGTCAAATTCCCATAATTTAGAAGCTCAGGCCTGTTAGATTGGAGTGAGCTTACAATTCTAATATGAAATTTTAATTTCTTATTCACTCTATAAATATAATCTTCAGATATACAGATATCTAATCAACAATTCTAGATATACCTAGATATCTATGAACCTACAGGTAAATAGATGCATACACAGATATATAAATAATGTTTTTGTATATAAATATAGCATTTTATATTTACCTACATATAGATAAATTTCTATATAGTATGTATAAAATCTTGCTTTCTCTCATACAATAAATATATATGTTTGTATAAAACATATAACACATATATTTTTATATAACACAACATATATATATATATATATATATATATATATATATATATACATATATATATAACACATACACATATAACTCTTGTCTACCTTTAATTATGGCAGATAACTAACTATATACCTTATATATCTAGCTTTGTGTTTAGGCAATTCATATCTGCTACATTTAAGAGAAAAGGACAAGAATTTGGACCAAAGGAATCCAGGGACAAGGTACGGTCACCCAATTTATTCTCTGTAATGTTTGATTCTCCTTTACCCCCTCCTGTTCAGTTGTATGGCAGAGTCCAAAAGTCCCCAGTGGGAGCTATATTGCCAAATAAAACTCAACAGTCCTTTGAAGTCTGGCTGAAGGCAGAGCCTGAAATCATTTTTTGGGGGGCCCACAATTTAGTAATCAGGAATTTTTGAACTTGAGCCAGAGATACAAGCAAGAGGATTTGAGGTAAAAGAATAGGAAATCTTTGTTTTAGCAAATTTGAATGCTTGTCAATCGTTTGGCTCAGCATGTCAGCTCATAGTTATGACTAATGAGCTGAGCTGTTCTTGTCAAGGAGGGACTTTAAAAAAAAAAAGTCAAACTCACTATTCTGGGCTGGGCCTGAGTCAGGCCATTCTCTGGGCAGTTTAGGTTCAATATGGGAACAAAATGAGACACTTGTGTGTCACTCAGTATTTATCCAAAGGGTATTTACTTACCCAGAAAGAGACTAATAAGGATAAACATTGAGAACCTTTTGAGCTGATTCAGCTTAGTGCAGCTCCCATCCTGATTCCCTAAACCCACATTTGAAAACTTCTCTAGCTGCTCTGGATTTAAATAATAAGGAAATGACATCAGCTGTCTAAATCCTTAGATCTCTGAGCCAACCAAGTCTCTAGCAATGTTTCAACACCTTTTAAGGAAAATCTTGCTGAGATGTTCAGCAGTTTCTGTGAATGAATGAATGAATGAATGAATGAATGAATGAATGAAAATGCATTCAATAAGCACTTATGATATGCCAAATCCTGGTTTAAGTGTTGGGATACAAATATATAATTAGGAGTGACAGCATAAAAGATAGTTTGGCCTTAGAGCAGATGGAAAGGGCCAGGAATTCTAAGAACTAAGTGGCAGGAAACATAACAAGACAGAAGGGTACCTATTAGAGGTCAGTTAATAATGAGAAAGGGGGGCAAAAGCAGGGTTCCCACAGGAAGGATCCGTAAGAGTGATTTGCTTCTTGTCCAAGTAAAATGAGTAGTCATGTGGCTCTTGATCTTTTTTACAGAATTCTGAGATGGCCAGATGTTCTTTTTACTGAATTCTGAGATGGTTCAAGGAAGAGATGAAAGGAAGGAAATGGGAAATGTCACATCAGGGGCTAGGTAGTATAAAGGTGAAAGAAGGGTATGAAGACAAATGGAAAGAAGAGCTCTTAGTGATGGCTAATATTGCCAAGCAACCCTGATGGGGTCTGGGAAATGGGAAGAGATCAAACCCAGAAGTTGGTAATGGAGAAAATGTCTTCAGTTAGATACTCAATAGAGAAGCATGAGAGTGATTATAAAAGTGGGAGAACAACATCCAGGAAAGACCATATCCAGTGGGGAGTGGTTCTATTGAGGGCAACATGTTAGCACCAGGGGATATAGATAACATCACAACATTAGAAGCATGAATTTGCCTTTCATGATTAGATATGCTCTCTGAACACACAAGTTTCTTATTTCTTCTCTTCCATGAGTGTCCTGGTCACATAGGGACCCAGTATATACTTTTTTGTTCAGATGCCCAGTTGTTTGCGCCCTCCAAACTCAAATTCTGCTCTTATGGATTCTTTCTATAATTATCTCCTTTCCTAATGAGGGATTCATATGTATGGCCTTCTTCCTACTGATTCTATCTATGGAAGAGTCTGTCCTTGATTTTTTTTTTAAGTTTGAATCATTTTAATATCCTATTCTAGAAACAATATACAAATCTTAAAATTAAAAAAAAAATAAGTCTCTGTTCTGATTTTAAAACATAGTTTTTTATGAAAATATCCATTTTGTTAACAGGTACATGTTAAGACTAATGTTTCCTTGTGATGTTTAGGGTGTATTGTGTAGTTGTGTGAAGGTGATGTTTTGTCCTTAATTTATAATAGTGGGGGAATGTTCTATTTCTACCTTTCTTAGTAGACTATTTTAATTATAAGATCATAGATTTAGAGTTAGAAAGAACCTTAGAGTTCATCGGGTCCAACCCTCACATTTTATAGATGAGGGAAGTGGGACCCAGGAAGGTGAAGGAATTGACCCAAAGTCCCACAATTAGTATTGCCAAAGGCAAGATTTGAATTGAAATCTAGCTCAAAATTCAGAATTCTTTTCACCATCATTGCCATTCATTGGCTTTGCTTTCTCACTTCTCTCTCAGTTCTACTCCTGACTCTCCTGATTTTTCTAACTTCTCAGGAGCAGCTTTTTCACTCTGGAAACCCCCTAGACTTCTGTAATCATCTCCCTTATTTCTAACTGCTGAATCTCTAACTAAGGTCACTATTTCATGAGGTTCTCAGATGAATCATCTTTCTCCCAGTTGTAAATTCTCACTGGGAAGTTGTCTTACTGTTGCAATCTCAAGTTGAGTAAAAAATAAAACTTACTAAGAAAATTTAGCAGTCTAGATTGTCTGGACTTTCCTAATTCTTCCCTACAAGTATTTTCTCATATGTTATTATCCTTCTTCCCTTCTTTCTATTTCTTTTCCATATATTGTTTCTTTATTACTGTATAGTTCCTTTAAGATAGAAACTGTCTTTTTAAAATTGCATTTCCAGCACTTGAAACAATGTACCTAAACACATAGTAAGGTCTTAATAAAGTATGCATGTATGTATGCATATATATATTTATGTATACATATACATATATATATATATATACATGTGTATGTGTGTGTTTCTGTGTGTGTGTGTGTGTGTGTGTGTGTGTGTGTGTGTGTCTGATTGGTAAAAAATAAATATAGTAGAGAAGAAATTGTGAACTGTTTTTGCTTGGATGCTCTTCTGCAGAGAACCATAAATTTGAGTTAACTTTCCTAGGGTCACATGTATAAAATGGGGGTGCCTTCGATACTAAAACTAGGAAAGCAAAATTGTTATTAACTGTATTTTTTTAAAATGGATCTCTTACTGAGCTGTGACAGTGCAATTAAAATTACTTAGCTGAACATATTGAAAAGTCACTCATGCAAAGAGCCTAGCATAATGTTTAATCACAATTTAGTGTAATAGATAGTGTTTTCCAAACATAGGAACATTCTCAAATATAGCTCAAAATGATGTTGGAGATGTTGAACCTTGACTATTTCTCTCATCTAAAGCTCAGCTTTTCATTGTTTGGTTTAGCTAACTTTTTGGTTTTGCTTTGATATTGCCAATCATAATTCGCTCATTTATATTTGTATTTTTTGTACCAAAATTATTTCCCCTTGAAATTGCTTCTCACCTCCACTCCAATTAAGCCATTCCTTTTAACAAAGAAAAATAATGGTGGTATGTGATGGAGTATACCACATTTCATACCCATAATCCCCACCTTATTATGGATGGGAGAGGTAGGTGTGTTTTCTTATAAGTCACTCTTGACAAAGATAGTTCATTATACTTTTCCAGAGTATGACAACTTCTTAGTATTTTTTAAAATATTACATCATTGTCATTTTTATGATCTCCTTTTTCTCATATATGTATATATAGTTAACATATATATATACACATATATATCTAATCTCTTATATCTATCTGTACCACTTTATATAAAATTTTAATGTATTCTCTGAAATCTTAATATTTGTAATTTCTTAAAGGACTGAAAACTTTTGGGTCATTTTTGCTATATTGTTTATATGTATGAAGATGGTCCTAATGAGTAACCCCTCATGAATATCACATTATGAATCAATGGATTTCTTATTTAAAAGGGATCTGAGATACAATCTAGAATCCTTAGCCTTTCAGAGTTCTTAGTTCCAGTATTGTCTCTTATGGACTGTTTCCTAAAGGGAATATTTCCAATATTTCATTTATTATCAATTATCATCTATTATTATCAAAATATCAATTATTAGTGCTTCTTTTCCCTCTTCCTCTCCTCTCCCTATTTCTCCCTTCCCCTTTCTCTCTATTCTTCCCTTCCTCCCCCACCCTTTTCTCTCTCTTTGTGTGTATGGGTGTGTGTGTGTGTGTGTGTGTGTGTGTGTGTGTGTGTGTGTGTGTGTGTGTTTGAACAGTGTCTTGCATATAGAAGGCTCATAATAAGTGCTGATTAAATCTACTCCAATTCTCTCATTTTACAGATGAGGAAGCTACTATGTAGAGAGGGAAATAGCACTGTTTGACTTCAAAGAATTTGAGTATAAATCCCATTTTTTTCTACTCATTCTCAGAATCATCTGCTTGAATCACTTAGTCACTTTTGGGTTGGTCTGTTTTTCTCATTTTTAAAATAAAGGATTTGAACTAGATGGCCTATAAGGTCTCTTCCAGATCTAAATCTGTGATCCTCTGTGTCTCAGAGAAGGTTATGCAAGGTTACATGGTATATTAGATCATGGAATTATCTGGATCTCTTTATTCTTAATCCACTGATCTCTCTATCACATCTTGTTAACTTTTCTGAACTGCTTTTGTAATGTGATGAATTTGTGAGTATCTTTTATCTCTCAACCAGTTCCCCTGGAGACTAGGTTCTCACGTAAGGAACCTGAATGTCCAGGATTGGGGTTTGGTTGCCATGGAGCAGTTTTTTCCTCTCTGAGAAACTACTTGGTCAAAAAGGAGATCAGAGCTAGGATTTTGTCCTTGGGGACATGATGCTCTGACACAATATCGGACATGAAATTGTGGATGATCAGATTGGAATATTAATTAACATCTCCACTGTGTTGGGCAAGAGAATGGAGATCATGCAATCACATACATATTAAGCCAAAAGTACCTTGGAAACCATTTCTCAAACAAGACATAGAAAGTTTAAGAGGTCACACAAATAGTGACATAATTAGCATTAGAATCCAACTCTCCCAATTTCCAATCTATCCAGTCTTCTTTCAACTATCTCCATCTATTTTCTTTAATAATAGCTTTTTATTTTCTAATTATATACAAAACTAGTTTTCAACATTCACCCTTCCAAAATCTTATGTCCCAATTTTTTCTCCCTTCTTTTCCCCCACTTCTTTCAATACATGTTAAACACGTGCAGTTCTTGTATACACATTTCCACAAATCATCATGCCGCAGAAGAAAAATCAGATCAAAAAGGAAAATAAATGAGTAAGAAAAAAAACAAGCAAAGAACAACAACAAAGGTGTTGTGATCCACATACAGTTCCCATAGTCCTCTTTCTCTGGATGCAGAGAGTGGTCTCCATCACAAGTCTATTGAATTTTCTCTACCTATCTTTTATATCAACTTGTCTATTTAAAAAATTTTGAAAAACTGAGATTGCAACAGGATAGGGAGCTTCTCAATGAAGATATTTATTTTACCAACACAAAGAAAACCCTGTTGTGCAACTCACTGTCTTAGAAGATTTCCTGGTGGCACCGAGATGCCAAGGGACCTAGTCAGGCCCACACAGGAAGTTTGAAATAGAGGTAAGACTTGAATTCCTGTCCTTTTGATGCACAAGATAATTCTCTGTACAGTACATCAGAGGACTTAAACTCATGGGATATGACTACCTCCCAGACCCAAAATATAATTAGGAAACTCTTAACAAGAAATAAAAACAAATGCTCAATAAATACTTATTTCATTGGATAACTACTTTCTTTGCTGCAAATGTGAATGGTGAAAGTAGATTAAAGTAAGAGATTCTTATTTTTCTTAAGAAAAACCAGCACAAAGTTTTTCTTTGGGGAGTTGGAATAATATTAACTTGTAGCAAGATGGAGGACTACACTACCAGTATTCATGATGTATGGGATGTTCAGGAAGGACTAGAACTTCTGGTTTGAGGGCTTAATGAGCCCTTTTTAGGGTTGCCCATCCAATTTTGGTGTCCACTCTTCACCCAACTCTCATCTGCTGCAATAAGAAGTTGTAGCAAGCAAGGCAGCCACACCCTGGTAAAAACCATCATGGGTTCAACCAGTTTAAAGATAACCAACAAACCTTAAAGTTGTTGGTGAGTTAGGAAGATATCTACCGCAAGCATGGAAGGCCTTACTTCAATAGAATGGGCCACTGAAAATAAATGGTTCCAAAAAGTCATGAAGACAGTTACAGTAGAGGCTGGGAGTACTCAGAATTTGTAAAGACATAAAAGACACCAGGGTATAATATTTCACTGTTCCTGATACTATATTTCCACTGGGTTTCAATGACTCTGGAAAAGATAGCGAAGGTGTCTCTTTGTGTAACTTTGTCCCACTTAAATCCAATTCACTCACAAGTCATCAATGTGATATCATCAGTTGCCTTCGAAAATGAAGGATAGCAAAGGCCTATCAAACTGTGCATAGTCTCTGATCCAGCAGTGTCACCACTGGGTCTGTACCACAAATATAGCATAAAAAAGGGAAAAGGATTTTTTTTTTTGCCCACAGGGACAAAAATGTTTGTGGCAGCCCTTTTTGTGGTGACAAGGAACTGGAAAGTGAGTGGATGATCATCAGTTGGGGAATGGCTAAATAAGTTATGGTACATGAATGCTATGGAATAGTATTGTTCTATAAGAAACAATCAGGGGGATGAATTTAGAGAGTCCTGGAGAGGTTTACAGGAACTGATGTTGAGTGAAGTGAGCAGAACCAAGAGATCATTATACATGGCAACAGAATTATGTGATGATCAATTCTGATGGATGTGGCTCTTTTCTACAATGAGGTGATTTAAGCCAATTCTAATACATTTGTGATGGAGGCAGCCATCTACACCTAGATAGAGGAATATAGGAACTGAATGTGGATCACAATGAAGATATGATCCTTTTTTGTTGTCATTTGCTTGCTTTTTTCCTCATTTTTTTTCCTTTTTGATCTGATTTTTCTTGTGCAGCACGATAAATGTGGAAATATGTATTAAAGAAATACACATGTTTAACATACATTGATTTACATACTATCTAGGGGAGGGAGTGGTGGGAGGGAGGGAGGAAGGGAGAAAAATCTGTAACAATGATTTGCAAGGGTGAATGTTAAAAACTACGCATATATTTTGAAAATAAAAAAAATTATTACTTAAAAATAGAAGGAAAATAAATGCTTGCTTTTAAAAATATTTGAAAACACCGGAAAAATAATTTAAAAAATGAAGGATGAACAACAACAGTCAGTGATTGATCGCTCTGTAGTTCATATCATTCAGTTTAGTGAAAAACAACTAAGAGAGTACAAAGATGGAGCAGACATGCAGGAAATTGTTCCCACTTATTTGTGGAGGGAAAGATCCTATTGTCAGATAGCACATTCTAAGCAGGGATTTAACTCAATTTATCTGATTATTGATTGATATAATGTAATCCCTTTCAGGGCATATATGTATAATGTAAGTATTAATATAATGTAATATGTATTATATTGATATAATATAATAGGCATTATATGTAATACTTACATATAATGTAAATATTGATATAATGTAATCCCTTTGAGGGCAGGGCTTGTTTCATTTTTTATTTGTAGCCCCATCATCCATTATTGATTACACAATAGGCACTTACTAAATGCTTTGACTGATTTATTTTTGAGTCTTGGTCTCCTCATCATACCCAGGCTAAAAGTGTGAGGGCTTTTTGATCCCACTACTATCTACAGAAGTTTTGACCTGCTGTTTCGAATCTGAGCTGGGCACATCTCTCCTTAGGTAATCTGTTTGGCCTTCTACTCCTGTGAGTCACTCTGGGAGTCACTCTGGGAGTACAGATCTCTTTTAGCCCCATTGCAGCTCAGATTGATCTACTTCAATTCAACTGATCCACCAGCCTCAGCATCTTGAGTAGCAGGGATTAGACGCATGTGCTCACACATCCACCAAATTGTCTTCCATGTGAAAGATAATGCTAAGGACTAAGGGACAATAATTAAAATAAAATCAAACCAAAAATCAGTACCCATCAGAATTTACATTCTATTTGGAGATACAATGATGTGAAATGTTAAATATTTTTTGAGAAATAAGGGCACTAATAACCTGCATTAGAGAGCAAGGCTTCTTATGGAAGATTTCATCTGAGAAGAGCCATAGGAAATGAGGAATTCTTAGAGACAGAGGTAAAGATGGAGGGCATTCCAAGTACAAAAAGCTGAAGACCAGATATGGAATGCCAAGTTTGGGAAATATTGGTGAATTCATCAGAAAAGGACAAACAAAAAGGGGCAAAGGTCTTCAAAGCTTTTTCAGAATAATAGACTTTGTTCTGTAGCCATCATCTTCAGAATATATCACTACGAATCTACTCTGTGGAAGTGGGAACCATGTTTGTCTGATGGAGTATATGATTGAAAACTCAAACAACTCATATGATTTCCTTTCCCCCACCTGTATAACCAAAGAGTGAAACCTAGACCAGCATTTCCTCCAGTTTTTTTTAAAACCAGGAAATTGGACTAAAGAGAGTACATGTGGCATACCTCAGAGATGCTTATACTTGTTCTCTGTCCAAAAAGTGTGTTTATTTCCATATGTTATTAAGTCAGAGGAAAGAGGAAAAAACAGGTGCAAAGAGGAGAAGTGTAGGTTGGGGAGGAAAAGCTAGAGAAGCAGAGGAGAAAGCTTTTGTGTTGGTACTTGTCAGAGGGATAGCTAATTTATATCATCAAAGATATAAATGGCTTTCAATTATGCACTGTGTACATGTCGCAACTCCCAAATCAGCTTCTGTTTAATGAGAATGTTTGCCATGCAAATAACATCATTTTTATTAATACAGCACAGATACATTGCACCTACAGTCCCAAGCATCTCAGCCTTCCTCTTCTCTCAGCAGGATGGGTGCTCAGAGAAAACTGGGAACAGGTTATTTGGTCCAGTAAGGAACCACAGAACAACATGCTCTATTGAATCCATGTTGGAAAATAGAGACATCTATAGGGAAGGATTTTGAGAACAGTGTAATCCCCGGCATAACAAGCCATGTTTGGGTGATATGGAAACAAGCTCCTTTCAAACCACCCTCAGCATGTTTTGCCTTCTGAACTTAATTTGCCAATAGGTAAAACATGGAGATCAAGGACCTCTTTTCAGGAGAGATGAGTGAGTAGCAGCCGAGAACTGTCCCTGCTTGAGATAAAAGGGATGTTGAGTCACAGGATTTGTGCACCTGTCCTCTGTGACTGCTCTGTGAATAATTGATGTTGAAGGGAATGATGGCTGCATTGTGACATCTGGGCTAAGCAGCTGCCAGAGAAATGTCGAACTTTGCCAACTCCCCACAAAGGAAAGAGTTGAAGAGAATTGGAGGCCTGACTTTTTATACCCTAGCTTTGATTGAGAGGGAACAAAGAAGTTCAGAAACATAAGCAAGGCTTCAATAATCTGCTAACACACTTTTTCTCATTGTGAATTCAGAAGTCGACAATGTGAAGATCTTGCAAAAAGATGCAACATTGCTCTTGTTTGGGGGGTATCCGATGGATGAAATATTTAATTTTAAAAGCCTTGGTATGATAAGGATTGTCAACATGGGAAACCCCAAGGATGAACATATGGTGTCAAACATGTTATTTTATGTTCCTTGCCTTTAACAAAAGAAATGAGTTTTCTGGATTACAATTACTTTAGAGAAATATAATTGCTCTTCAGTGAGGCAGTGTCAAAGCCTGTTAAATTTAACAATACATCAATCGATAAGTTGAATAAATATCAAGATGATCATCCTAAAGCAAGTCAGTTCCTGTCAATCCTTATTCAATAATGTCATGAGCTCCCTATTATCTCTGGCATACATAAAATTTTCTATTTAACTTTTAAAACCCTTTATAACCTGGATCTTTCCTGCCTTTCTGGTCTTCTTATAAGTCCTTCTCACTTGTGCACTTCTGTGCCTCTCTGATTTTCTTGCTGTTTCTCCCTGGATATATACTTTATCTCCCAAATGCAAGCATTTTCCCTGGCTGCCTTTATACCTAGCCTTCTCTTGCTCCTCTTGTCAGCCTCCTGATTATCTTGCCTTCCCTCTCAGTCAGTTGCCAATGCTATTATCTTTTTTACATAGAAATAAAGGATCAACACATAGAAAACCATTCCAGCTTGCTGATACATTTAAAAAAAACATATCTGTCATCTTTTAGTGCATCTATGTGCTACTTAGAACTAGCATTTATATAGTGCTTTGAGATATGCAAGACAATTTACAAATATTAGATCATTTTATCTTCATAACAATCTGGAAAGGTAATTGTAATTTTTGCAGATTAGGAAACTGAGGCATAAAGAGGTTATGTGAATTTTCCAGGGTCACACATCTAGTGAGTAGATGAGGCAGGATTCAAATTCTAGTCTTCCTAATTCTGTGTCTTGTACTCTAACCACTGTGCAGTCTAGCTGCCTCTTAAATACATGACAACTTACATAATGAGTTGGATCTATCAGAAATGTTGTTCATCAAGAACACTAATATGACATGAAAATATTGTCAAGGAAAGAGACCAAGAAGTAACGAATTGTTAAAGTCTCTGAAAAAGGAGATAATCATGCTTCAGAATATAAGAATCTTGGATCTGGAAGAGAATTTGAGGACAAATAAGTTCTATTTATTCCTGGGCCAAGAATTTTCTCTATGGCTGCCTACTAAGTGGCCATCCAGTCTCTGTTTTAACATTTGTTATGACAGAGAAGCCTCTCCCTGCTGAGGTAGCCCATAGAAACAAATTCTAAGCCCTTCCATCCCTTTTGATTTCAAAGAGAAATTTCAATTTATTTGTAATTGATTATTTGTGTTTTACAATGGTTCTGATATTTTTCTTGCTGTGTTCTTTTTATTTTTTCACTTCTAGCCTGTGATAATATGACATGACTAACCTAAATTAATCATTTATTTTATCTATGCCTTAATGTGTGTGATAAAGCCAGTATTCAAAATTAATATCAATTTTAGCATTATCTCAAACATAGTTGAAATATCATTTAATATTTTAATAATACATACTTACATTTATTCTCTAAATATTTTCAGAGAAGAGATCAAGATTCTCCTTTCAAAATAAAGCAACAAGCATTAGGTATATGTGGATAGAGCTCCTGATCTAAAGTCAAGAGGGCCTGAGTTTAAATACAACTTTAGACATTTAATATTTCCTAGCTTTGTGGCCTTGGGCAAGTCACTTAACCCCACTTGCCACATACACCGACACACAACCACACACACACACATACACACATTAATAATAAAGCAACAAACAATAAAAGAGTCTATGAAATCTTAAGTGAATCATTGTCTTTAAAGGCAAGATATATCCGGATGTCACAAATAGAAGAGAAACTTGGGCTATTTTTAAATTTACCCTTATGAAATCAAAATTTACCAGTTTGAAGCAATGAGGCTTTGAGACCTACATTGTTATTTGATAAGAAATACTATCTGCTTAAATAGTGAAGAGGTAGAGAAATATAATAGAAAGAACACCAGATATAGAGTCAAACGTACAGGGATCCTGTAATACCAATGCTCAGAAATGCTAGGAGGAAAGTCTTGTACAAATGAACATAAATATGATTGGCTTATAATCACTATTATTATGCTTCCTGTTAGTGTAATGAATGAATACAGTAGGACAAATTGAGCAAGCTGAACTTCTCTCCAACAGTAACAACAATGACAAAAACAAATCTTTCTCCATGTTCCAACAGTCAGAAATTCTCGGTTTTCTATCCAAATGTGATATAAATTTGAACCCTTCAGATGGTGGCCCATGAAATCAGTGCTTAGGAAATAAGTATACTTTGGATCAGCATCTATTTAAAATTTCTTTTGTTCTCCATCTAAGTCCTCTTTTTTACCAAACCAAATAAGATGACATATTAGCTGAAAGCAATTAAACAAAAGAACAGGGTAACTAGAAACCTTCCAGCTCTCTTATAGATATGGTACATTCTCTTCAAGGTTGTTTTTTAAAAAACCTTATTGATGTACTCCATTTTTACATTACAAACATTTCCAGATTACTCTTGATTCAAGAAGTCTCTTGAAATAAGGTAAAACTGTTAAGAAAAAACAAATGATGCAGTGATTTCATCTGAAAGTACAAGCTTTGTTTCCACATATGTAAGTACTCCCTCTCACTTGTCTATCTCAAAAAGAAAACAAGTGTTTCCTTTTCATCTCAACACCAATCTATTAAAAACCCAATTTTTATAGCAAATATATATAATCAAGTAAAATAAATTCTCTCAATGTGTATACAAATGTACCTGTATCTCATTTTATACCATACATCTATCGCCTCTCTGTAAAGGAAAACAAGTTTTATCTTCAGTCCTCTGGAATGATGGATGATGGCAATCCTTAAACACCTTTTAAAGTGTTTTGGTTTCAGTTTTACAGTAATCGGATAAATCATTTTGGTTTTGCTCATTTCATTGTTTTACAATTTATCAAAGTACACAAATAGTTGATTTTTAAAAATATTGATGTTATAACATTGATTGTTTGTTTGATTCTGCATATTTCATTCTGGATCATTTTATATAAGTTTTCCCATGGCTTTTGAAATCACTTATTTCGTGTTTTACAGCACAATGGTAGTCCATCATTTTATATGCCATGACATCCAGTCATTCCTCCACTGATGGGTATTCTCTTAATTTCTAGTTATTTGCCACCAGCAATAAAGGGGCTCTAAATATTTCTTGTATATAAAGATTTCCTTTTTTCTTTTATCTCTTTGGGATATGGGGCTAGCTGTGGTGCAGCTGTGTCAAAGGATATGGTCTGCTTAGAATTTTAAACATATATTTCCAAATTTTCTTTCAGAATAATTGTACTAATTCACAGGACAACCAATAGTACCTTAATGTTTCTGTCTTCCCATAGCCCCTCCAATAATTATCACTTTCTCTTTTGGTCTCTTTTCCCCCACTCTGATGGATGTGAGATGAAATCTGAAAATTGCTTCAATTTGCACTTCTATTATTAGTAGACTCTACAATGGGTATCACCAGATGGTCAATATAATAGTCAGATTGATTATATACTTTTCAGCCAATGGTAAAGAAACTCTATATAGTCAGTTAAAACAAGGCATGGTGCTTACTATGCTTTGGTCGTGAACTCCTTATTATAAAATTCAGACAAATTGAAGAAAGTAGAGAAGACCATCAGACCATATATGTATTACCTAAATAGCATTCCTCATGAATATGAGTGGATATGATAAATAGATTGAAGGGATTAGATCTGGTAGAGAGCTTGAAGAACTATGAACAAGGAGTTTGTGATATTGTAGAGAAGGCAGCAACAAAAAATATCCCAAAGCAAAAATAAGAAAAAGAAAGTAGAATGCTTCCATCTCTCACAATTCCACATTGCTACTGGGAAAACCATGGCTTTGACTTTATGGCTCTATATGTTGAGTCTTTACAAATAGCTGAAAAAAGAAAGAAAAAAGGAGATGAGAAAGCGAAAAATATATCCAACTAAGAGCAGAATTCCAGAGAATAGAATGGAGAGACAAGATTTTCTTCAATAAGTATACAAAGAAATAGAAGAAAATTATAGAATCCAAACCCAAGATCTCTTGTAAGTTTCATACAAAAAAGAGATAGAAATTGTCAAGATTTAAGAGACATAGAAGAGCTTGGCAAGAAGAGATGGCAAGAACACAAGGAAGAGTTACACACACACACACACACAAATCTGAATGTCACTGATAATCATGATAATGTGGCTACTGATCTACAGCCAGACATTCTGGAGAATGAAGTCAAGTGGGCTTTAGGAAACACTCTAACTATAAGTAAAATTCTATCTGAATTATTTAAAATCCTAAAATATGATGCTGTTAAAGTACTCTTTAATGTGCTGGCAAATTTGGAAGACTCAACAGAGATCACGTAATTTAAAAAAGATCAGTTTATATCCCAATCCTAAAGAAGGGCATTGCCAAAGAAGTTTCAAATTATCCAACAATTGTACTTATTTCACTTACTAGCAAGATTATCTTTTAGGTTCTGTAAGCTAGATTTCCCCGATAAGTAATCTGAGGATTACTTGAAAAGCAATCTAGGTTTTGAAGAGGCAATAGAATTAGAGACCAAATTGCTAGCATTTGCTGGAACATGGAAAAAACAAGAGAGTTCCAGAAAAAAAAAAATTACTTCTGCTTCAGTGATTATTCTAAAGCATTTTATTGCATTTTACAACAAAATGTCCTACCAGATCATCTGACTTGTCTCCTGAGGGACCTATAAGCAGGTCAAGAAACAATAAGCAGAACCAAAGATAGGACAAATGATTGGCTTCAGATTGGAAAAAAGAAAATGACAAAGCTATATTTTGTCACCTTATTTACTTAATGCATATGCAGAGTACATCATGTGAAATGCCAGCATGGATGAAACAAAACCCAGAATTAAGGTAGTTGGGATTAATATCAATAGTCTCACATATATTGATGCTACCACTCTAATGGCATCAAATGCTTTTGATGAGGGTAAAAGAGAGTCTAAAATCTGATTTGAAGCTTAACATTAAAACAATAACAAAAAAAACCTTAAGATCTTGGCAACTGGGTTCATCATTTCTTGACAAATACAAGAAGAAGAAATGGAAGCTGTAAAGGGCTAGAACTGAGCAATGCACTTGGATGATGAAGCATGTGAGACTAATTGCCAATTGGACGGTTCCCTATTAACTTGTTTAAGGTTGACCCTCCCCAGCTGTTCTGTGCTGACTTGATTGGTGAGACAAAGAGAGGGAAGTGACTTGTGTGGGAGGAGCAAGAGAAACTTGGGTGGTGGAACTCACGCTCACTTGCACTCGTGACCTGGCGTTGGAGGCGACGGTAAAGATCTAGAATAAAGACGTTTAGTGATCCTGACTCTTGCTGATTTCTGGAAAGATAGAGTTCCAGCAGGAAGCAGTGTTTGATTTTATATTCTTGGACTTAAAGATCATTGCAGACAGAGACTGAAACCATGAAATTAAAAGATGATTGTTCCTTCAAAGGAAAGCTATGGGAAATCTGGATGACACACTATAAAAGCAGAGATATCACCTTGCTAACAAAGATCCATATAGTCAAAGTCATAGTTTTCCCAGTAGCAATGTAGACTTGTGAAAGATGGATCATAAGAAAAGCTGACCACTACAAAATCAATGCTTTCAAAATGTGGTGCTGGAGAGGACTTTTGAGAGTCTCTTGGACAGCAAGCACATTAAATCTATTAGTACTCAAAGAAATTAATTCAGCCTATTCACTAGAAGGTCAAATATTGAAGGTGAAATACTTTGGCCATGTAATGAGAAATCAGTACTCTCTGAAAATTGATTGCTGGGAAAGAATAAAGGGAAAAGGAAAAAGGGATGGCAGAGGATGAACTTAGATAGAATTTGAGAGGTAGTGGAAGATAAAAGGGCCTGATGTTCTATAGTTCATGGATTCATTAAGAATTGGATGTGACAATGCCTAGACAACGACAACTACAAAACTAGTAATAATTTAGAGTATTTCTTTCATGTCACTAAAAATAATGTGGATCTTTTCCCTTAATAATTGTCTTTTAATTTACTTACAGTATTTATCATGTGGTGAATAACTAGTACTTTCTCTTATAAATCTCAAATGGTTCCTTACAAACATTGAAAATGAGACTTTTATTAAAGAAAATGACTGAAAGGCTTTTCCCCAGTTTTTTTCACTTTTTAATCAAAGTTTCATTAGATTAGTTCACACAAAACTTAAAATGCAATCAAAAATTATTTATTTTATATTCTTTGGCCTTCTCTATTCTTTGTTTGATAATGAACTTTTCTTTTTTTCCATAGATTTGATACATAATTTTTTCCATATTTCTCTTATTTTATTTATGAATTAATTTTTCATATCTAGACCATAGATTGATTTAGAGTTTATCATCATACAAATTATGAGGTGTTGGTCTAAATCTAATTTATTTCATAGTACTGTCCAAAATTCCCTAAAGTTTTGTCAAATGATGAGTCTTTCTCCCAGTAGTTGAAATCTTTGTGTTTTTAAATACTACGATATTGGAAATATTTGTTTCTGTACATGGTTGACCAAATCAGTTCCACTAATCAATTTCTCTGTCTTTAACACAGACCAAATGCCTTTAAAAAAATATGGATTTGTACTATAGGGTAAGCTCTGACATTGTGGACCCCTTCATGTTCATTTCTTTTCATTATTTCTCTTGAGAACCATGAATAAATTTCCTCTTTACAAAACCTGTAAGTCCTGAATTCCTGATAAAAGTCCAACTTTGTTATAATATAGGATCTTTGCAGTATATTGTTTTAATCTCTTCTAATATTTTGTTTATATTTTTTGTATCTATGTTTAATAGGGATATTGCTTTATATTTTCCTTTTTCTGTTTTGATGCTTCTCAGATTATATACCAAGGCCATATGCATCATGGAAAGGGATTCTTAGGTATTTATTTTGCTATTTTTGCAATTAATTCACATAATTGTGAAATTAGTTATACTTTGAGTATTTGACAGAATTCTAATGTGAATTCAAAGATTATATTTTCTCTCATATTACTAAATGAGAGTAAATCCATGTAGTCCAATTTATGCTCCCGAATTTGAATTTAACTTATAATTCCTCTTCCCCCTCAAAGATGCAATTTGCTATTTTTCTAAAGTGATATCAAGGCTATCCTCTTGACTGATTTTAACTTCTGAAATGTGAAATGTTGATACCATTGACTGTGCTGCTTTTTTGTCATGTTACTACCTATGGACTCTCTAATCATTAATTTTTAATATGAATTGATTGCCCATTGAAATTAACTTCTTAGGTAGACTTCTCATTACAAGAAGATGTTGACATCTCTTTGGAAAAATATCCCATAAACTGAAGGTTAAGTCAAGTCAGCTAGTTTGTGAATCAGATCCACAGCCATAACTATTCAGTTGAAATGAATTTCTCTCTCATAAGATCTGTCTTATAAAAAAATTCTTTTACTTTCTTCTTCTTCCAATATATTCACATGACAATTCCATCATGTCACAGAGCTACTTGACTTATTGCAAATAAATTCTATTTGACTTAAGAAGAGTTAATCATAAAGATTCTCCTAGAGAGGCCTTTGGAAAGAGGAAATGAGACAGGAGAGAGGGGCAACATTTGCTCTGAATTTCTATATGTCTACACAATCTACTCCTAGTTAGATATCAACTTTAAGTAGACATAAAGAGATGATTTTCTTCCCATGAACATTTGGTATATTTGAATAACTTTCCTACTTAAACTATATGCTCTGAAACTAGACAATGCCAAAATTAAAGAGAGATATTGCTTAACATTATAAAAACATATACCAGCAGGAACAAGATCAATATTTTATTTTAAAAAATAAAGGAATTCATAATAATAATTCATATGCAGCAATGTTTCTGATTAGGTTGCTGCTCTATGTCATAATATTATGTTGAAACTAAGCATGAAGTATGAAGAACTCTATAATAACTTTTCTTCTACTATAATGGCCAATAAACAATTGCCAGATATTTTGAAATATGATTAAAATGATTCATTTAATGCAATTACATTGTTCCCCCAATCCATCTAAAATAATGAAAAATAATTATTATGATTTCCTGCTCAAATTTTAGTCTATAAGTCTTCATTTTTTTCCTTGAATATAACAGAACTGATAAAACAACCCAAAGACTGAATCCATTCTAACTTAATCCTTGTTTCCACATAAGTTAACTTTTCATTTAAATGATCATTTATAGTTTAAATGAGTGAATAAGAAAAATCTTTTCTTGTAGCAAAATATACATAAATATGAAAATGAAATTGGTGATTTTTTTTTAGTTGTACTCCAGTATATCATGCAGTGGTTGGCATGTAATATGGTGCTTCATAAATATATGTTGTTTGAAATTGATGTAATGGAAAGAAAAATAAGCTCAGGGCTAGGAAACCTGGGTTCAGGAACAAGCTCAACTACTCACTATCTGTATTTCTAATTTCCTCTTGGACACTCCAAACTGTGTGTCCTGTAGACATCTTAAATTCAACATTGTCCAAAACTGAAGTTTTTAATCTGTCTTCCAAAGAATTTTGATTTAAATTCACTTCCCTTAGACATCAAATTAGTTCTTGTGATGGTGTCATGCAAATTCAACTGAAAATTTGCCTTTTTTAACTGATTTCTTTACAACTTATTTTTCTTACTAACTTCCCCTGAATTTTTATTCAAGAATTTACTCTTTGGTCCCTTTCTATCTTCAGTCTAAACCTTTCCCCTTCGTATCAGATTGTTCATTTTTGGCTTGACTTCAAGTCTTCCAAATATCTCCTATCCCAAATTCCATTTCTGACTTCCCTCACAAATCAACATTGTTCAAAACTTTCTTTCTCTGGGTTTAGCCTTTGTTGTTTTTTCTAGCTCTTTCCCCTCAAATTTTCTCTCACAAAAACTATCAGTAGAATCTCAACCAGGAGTTTTTTCCTCCTATACTTTTCTCTTGATTTTTCCAAAGTTTCCCCTGACTAACTTCCATTTTTGACCTTTCTTATGAATCTAGATTTCTTCATATAAGGTTCATAGTTTCCTTCTCCTTATTCTGTTTAAGACTTCTTTTGCTACATCATGCCTTCTCCCATTAAAGTAGGAAGTAGAAATATTAATATACATTTATGAGAAATATATATATATATATATATACACACACATATATATGTACGTATGCATACATATATAATGTATATCAGGAAGGAAATAATAGTAGCAGTAGGAAAAGAGTAGTTGAATCATGAAAGAACTCATCTAGAAGTGGCTCTAATGCTATGTCTTGAAGGAAATTAGCGGTTTAAGAGGCAGAGGAGATGGATTTCAAAGATGGGGAATTGTCCATACAAAGACCAGGAGGTGGAAGACATATATCAAATTGACATAAGGAATGGCTGGCTATGCAATTAGAACGGGAAAAAGATTGCATGACCAAATGCATAATATTGCCTCCATTTCTAGAAATGATCAATGTAGGAATTTGTTTTGTAGGACTACACATATTTCTTATCATGGTTTTTCTTTTTTTAATTAATTTTGATATAAGTGGGAGTTAGATTTAATAAATATGTGTAAAAAACAAAAATACATTGAGGGTTTCCAAACTCTCTTAAAGAAAAAATGCAAATTAATGAGTACATATTCTCTTGTAAACATATTTTTAATTAATCTTTTACTGTATGAAATTCTTTTTGAATGATTGTTTTTGTTTCCCAGTATTCTTTATGTCTTCATGATCCTATCCAAAACATTCCTTTGAAACACTGTAGGCTCTAATGCTGAAATATTTTGTAAATCATTTTGTTTTAATACAATTAAATCTTACTGGAATATTTTAGTTTCTTTTTTGCTAGAGGATATCTTTTTAAAAAGCTTTTTTATTTTCAAAAATATGCATAGTTTTTAACATTCACCCTTGCAAAACCTTGTGCTCCAATTTTTTTTTCTTCTTCCCTTTCTTCCTCCTTCCTAGGCAAGCAATCTACTATATTAAATGTGTGCAATTCTTCTATACATATTTCCATAATTATCATACTGCACAAGAAAAATCAGATCAAAAAGGGGGGAAATGGAAAAGAAAACAAAATGCAAGCAAGCAATAACAAAAAATGTGAAAATACTACATTGTGATCAAAATTCAGTCCCCACAATTCCCTTTTCTGGGTGCAGATGGCTCTCTTCATCCCAAGTCCATTGAACCTGGCCTGAATCACTTTGCTGTTGAATATAACTATGTCCATCAGAATTGATCATTATAGAATCTTTTTCTTGTTGTGTATAATTTTCTCTTGGTTCTACTCAGTTTACTTAGCATCAGTTCATATAAGTCTCTCCAGGACTTTCTAAAATCATCCTGCTGATCGTTTCTTATGGAACAACAAAATTCCATAACATTCATATACCATAACTTTCTAGCCAAACTCCTGAAGATCACTGGGACTGGGAAGATCTACTAGGGATGGAAAAGAAGAGCTTTTGTTTTCTCCTTGCCCCATGACCAATAAAAAACAAACAACCAAAAAAAAAATCTTGTATCCTTCAAAAGGCCAGTAGATTTGGATTTCTTATCATCACCATAGCAGCTTTCTTAGGATATCAGTGACTGGTTGCTGTGTCTGCATTGGGAACTGAGGACAAATGATAAACATTCAAGAAAGGTAGATTCAGATTTTATAAGCAATCCAGAAGAATATTACACTATTCCTATAGGGAATTTCATGGGCAACTCCTGGAAAAAACGAAATGTTTCCAGAAAGAAGGATTTTTAGGGGCTTTGTCATATATTCTCTTTAAAGTTGAGACCACTTTCCACTATTCTCTGTATCTTTATGTGAACTTGTGTGCACCTAGGATGTTTTGTATCAATTATACTTAATACCATCTTAGTCAAACTTAGTAAAAGCTAATTCATTTTGATTAATTGATATCAACTGATAAGTGTTGAGAAAAGCATAATAAGGATATATAAAGCATCCTTCCACAACTCTGTGAGTTGTGTCTCCTATTATCTTTGCTTTACAATTAAGATTAGCTAAGGCTAAGGGAAACTACATGATTTCCTAAAGTTGGGAAGGATTTAAACTTAAGGACTTCCTTCAAAGTTCAGTTTAGGGACAGTCTCCCATATAAACTTTCCCTTAGCTTCCCATTTCTTCGTGCTAAAAAATAGAGCTGAAAGATACTTGAAAGATCTGCTTCCTGTTCCATTAGTGTTGCTGAAATTGAGATTTAGGGAGGTTAAACCACTTGTCACACAGGTATTAAGCATCATAAATAGAACTGAACTCATGTCCCATTACTTCAGGGCCATTTAATCATTCCATTGTTACAGCCTTCCCCTATTCTGTTATCATAGACATACTTAAATATATAAATGTTGTCTCACTTTAGTAGAATACAAGTTCCTTGAGGACATGATCTCCCTCAATCCCCACATCCTCTTCCATTTTATCTCTGGATCATCATTGCTTAGCATAGCATCCTTCACATAATAAGTACCTAAAAATGCTTTTTGGATTGGTGTAACTAATATATTATAGCTACAATGATGTTTCTATATAGAAATATAATCAAAGTTATTATAGCACTGTAACCCAGGTCAAATATTTAACCTGGGATTATAGTAGCCATTGGCCAAAGGATGCCCAAACTTTTGTTGCTGATGAGAAGTATATACCTACAATATATTAAAAAAGGAATAATGTTCTCTTGAAAATATTTCAGAAAGGAAAAATGTATGAGGAACTTTTAATTGCAAAACTATGCTGCTAAGAATATGTCAGTGAGGGAATCCTTCATCACCATTCTGGCATATAATCACCCTAAATTGTTCCATCCTCAATTCAGAGAACTCTTACTTGAACAATGATGCTTAAATTTCCATGAATATTATACTTGCAAATATCAATTTGAGGCAACAGTCTATGAATCTCATGGATGAGAAGTCACTATATGATATCTCATTTAACATTAACAATCAACTCTGGTACTTGCCAATTTTATCATTCCCAACAATAAGAAAAGCAAATGAGTTTCTTAAATTTATTATTTCAAAGTATAATTTTAATGTAATTTTACAATGGCTAATCAAAGAAGTCATATGCCTGAAAATAAAAGGAAAACATTCTAGCAATTATTAAAATACAGATGGAATGACAAATTCAGCTCTTTCCATTTCGTGAAAGGATATGGTGTTAATGTGTATTTCGCTTTTTGAGTCAACTTTCTGGTTAAGAGTATTGTGGTTTAAGTCTACAATGCGTCAGACAAGGAGATGTGCATTCTACTTGTTTCAAAGTGATTTTGTCATCACAGGAAAGTCAAAATGGCTCTGGATCAAAAAAAATTACAACCTATATTCTAGAAATAGAAGTTTTATATTAAAATGAGAAAAGAAATAAAGATCTGGTAAATAGGAACAATAATGAGAGAAACAAGTGAACAATGTGAGATTTAGAATAAAATGTTTTCTATAAATAGTTTCATAATAACAGGGAAATACACTTCAAACATTTCTGTAATTGTTGATTTTAATATTATTTAGATGCAAATAGAATCAAATAGAATCATTTAAAAATGAATTTCCAAAGTATATTTCTATGCAAGTTTATATTACCTGCAATTTACTTGGAAAAAATGGACGTGCTGAGTTTTGAGACTACAAAAATAAAATCTTATCTCTCAATAATGTATTCTAAGTACTCAGAGGACATTGGGATATAAGAGTCTTAGCAATTCACTTTACATGATCTTGAGGTCATTTTTCAATATAATTTCTCATCTCATTTAGTATTTCCAGATTGCATGTAAATTTTTATACAATATTTTAAAATTTTGAGTTCCATATTCTTTCCCTTTCTGCTTCTCTGGGGTCCTACCTAAACATGCCAGATACTGAATTTTCACAAAATTTCCATTTAAACAAGTTTGAAAATAGACATCTCAAGACTTCTAGGATTTGTGATTTTATAACAGTGAGTATGTCTTCCTCCATTACATGTGCCATTTTCCTGAATAACTTAGTCTTCAATAACTGCTTAGACATCAAGTCATGACCCTCCATCCCACTTTGTGATGAACTTGGATTCGAATGGTTCTCTGTCCACACACACATAGTCCAGTTGTCCATACTCGAAGTTCTTCTACCTTGATAGTTCACTCCTTTGCAACTCTCTGGTTTATATTTATTTAGTCTAACCTTGGAAAGCTTAGCATCACTCCCACCAACAAAAAAGCATCAAAGGAGAATATAAGTGGAAAGAAAATAGAAATAATTGGATTTGTAAATTATTCTCAAATCTAAAACAAGGTACTAAAACAGTTCAAAGTCAAGGAGAAGACTGGGAAGTTTTTTTCATAGGATCATCTAATTCAATATCCCAATTTTCCTGAGGAAATGGAAGCACAGAAAGGAGAATAGACCTCATTGAATTAACAAGTAACAGAAGTGAAGATTTAAACATCCAAATCCAAATCCAGTATTCTTGGTGCTACAGAGAGACAGCTCATTGGAAATCAAGTCTTCCCAACGCCAGGCCTTCTATTTTATAGACACTGTGTTTGTATTGTGTGAGAGGAACAGCATTCAGACTAGGGCAACTTAAACATCAAAAGCATTTAGGAGAGTTAAGTGTAAGATAACTGGAAATGCAAGAAGTGGCCAGGTTTGAAGAACTTTAATTGTAAAAGAAAGGTACCTTTGATACTGGAGGCAATAGGGAATCAATAGAGTTTAACAAATAATGAGTTGCACCTGTGCAAAAATGTTTGTAGCAGCCCTTTTTGTAGTGGCAAGGAATTGGAAACTGAGTGGATGCTCACCAGTTGAGAAATGGCTGAATAAATTATGGCATATGAATGGCATATGAATTAATGCTCTTTGGGAAAAGATCTTCAGAATGATTCAGAAAGATCTGGAGAGACTTACATGAAGTGATGCTAAGTGAAGTTAGTAGAACCAAAAGAACATTGTACACAGCAACCACAAGATTATGTGATGATCAACTGTGAGGGACTTGGCTCTTTTAAAAAATGAAGTAATTCAGACCAGGTCTAATAGACTTTTGATGGAGAAAGCCATCTACATCCAGAAAGAGAGCCATGTAGACTGAATACGGATCACAACATAGTATTTTCATGTTTGTTGTTGTTGTTGCTCACTTGCTTGCTTTTTGTCTCTCTTTTTTCTTTTTTGATCTAATTTTTCTTGTGCAGCATGATAAATTTGGAAATATTTTTAGGATTGCACATGTTTAACCTATATTGGATCCCTTACTCTAAGGGAGGAAGGAGAAAGAAAAATAGGGAACACAAGGTTTTGCAAGGGTGGATGTTGAAAATTATCTTTGCATATATTTTGAAAAATAAAAAGCTATTACAAAAAAAAACAAATAATGAATTAACATAGAACTGCACCTTAGAAAACTCAATTGGTAGCTGAGTGAAAAGAAGCTGGAGGCAGAAAGACAAATTAGATGGTTATTTTAGTAGTTTATATGTAAGATGAGGAAGACCTAAACTAGCGTGGTGATTGAAGGAAAGGAAAAAAGTAAACATATGAGAGATAATGGGGAGGTAGGTTGAGGAAATCATGCTATATCCACTTTCCAAGTTTTCTAACATAGGAAGTGGAAGAAAGGAGGGCAAAACAGACAGGTAAGAGAATTCCTTGAGTGTGACTACTTCTCCTCCAAGGCAGGGGAGTAGGGATGGAGGTGGCAAGAGAAAAACAGCACCTAACTTTTCTAGAAAACAGAAGTAAAAATGAAAACTCAGGCTAATTCAAAAATTCTAGAGGGTGGGGAACCCAACATTTGGAAGGCTGTGATAGGCACATTTAAGACAAGCTAAGTCAAAATATAGGAAGAGCAATTATACAAGAAAGAGAAGTAGGCTTGTTCCATGACAGCCCAAGTCAGAGTACAGAGAATGTTATATCATAAAGAAGCAAGAAAAAAGGGGAGTCTCAGTTGAAAAATCAGAGAGCCAAGACAGGGAGATAATAATAATAACCTGTAATGTCTAGTGTTCCAGACTCTGGCACATTTGTGTCCTTCATTAGATGGTGAGATACCTGTGGACTGGAATCATAATTATTCCCAATGCTTGACATATTGTAAACACTTCATAAATACATATTGACTCTCTGGAGAAGTCATCTCGTCATTGAGTGGCCCATAGAATTTTCTAAAACTACAAAGTGCAGATGAGTTGTCAGACTACCTCAGTGGAAGAAATTCCTAACCATAAAGCCAGAGGTCCAGGTTAATCCAACAATGACATTCACAAAATGCTTTACAATTTACAAAGTCCCAAGAACACTATAAAATAGTTGGTACTTTTATGAAACCTGATGTTAAATTCCTCATAATAAACCGGTCTTCAAATATTATCTTCTAAAGTGCTTTGGGGATTTAATGAATGTCTGGATTTGATTGCCCCTATACTAGTGTGCTTGCGGTCTAAAAGAATTGCCTATCAGCTAGGTAGGACCATGGACAGAGCATAGGCTTTGGAATTGGGAAGACTAGTCTCCAGATTATGACTCAGGCATTTATTAACTGTATGAAACTAGAAATGTTCTTTCATTTATACAAGCTTCAGGGAACAAGTGGGACCAAGTTTATAAAGCAAATGTGACAAAAAGGGTAACAATGTTTGGAAGTCTTTTTTGTTCCCCTGAGATCATCTGTAAAGTAAATATATGATCATATTGATCATCTGAGAAAGAGTTAGCAACTCTGATCAAAGCAATGATTTAAGACATTTCCAAAGGACTCATGATAAAGAATTCTATCTATCTCTAGAGAGGAAATTAATAAACTCAGTACAGATTGAAATATGCTTTTTAAATTTTATTTTTCTTGTTTGTGTGAGTATGCTTTATTTTGCAACATGGCTAATATGGAAATATGCTTTGCATGATTCCACATATATATTTGATATCATTTTGCTTACCTTCTCAAGAGGAAGAGGAGAAATTTCTCCTTCCTCTTGTATCTTCTTAATAAAGTATGTATTCTGAAACAAGGTTTAAATTTATATTATTCTTTGCCCTTTACCACCCGATAAATAACCATTACAAAATACTTAAGTTTTCAAAGTATTTTGCATATATTATCTTAAACACAGTGCTTGGAACATAATAGACACTTAATACACTCTTTGATTTGACTTAAATTGATATTTACAGCAATACTATGAGGTAAGTGCTACTATCCTTATTTAAAAATGGGGAAATTGAGTCTGGAGGAAGTTGTTATTTTTTTTTATTATTGCACAGCTACTGACTAAGGGAATATTCAAACCATCTCTCCCTGACTTCAAGGCCATCTTTCTATCTATCACTTTTTTGTTTTGGATTCAACTCAGGCACACCACACACACACACACGGTGAGAAAATGGGGGAGGACCTATGCATGTATCCTTGAAATCTCTTATGGCTGCCTGTTCATATAGAACTATGAAGGAACTCAACTGAATTAGAGATCCAGAAGGAGCAAAATTAAGAGTGATCTTATTGAGTGAAAGGACCTAGAAGTTTCAATGAGATCTTTTTAAGGAAGAACAGAGAAAAAGAATGAGTGCAGGCAAAGTGAGGAACAAACAATGAGAAAAGGGCACAGAAATGCCAGGCTACACTTGAACATGGAGACAGACCTGTATATCCATTGGCCTATAAAAATACCCATGCACACCTAGTAGCTCTTACCAGATGGATATGTGGGAGGAGAGGCTGAAATGCTGACAGATGGAACTATGAAGGGGAAGAAGATAGAGCTTCAGATATTGTAAGCCATGTAGACTATACAGGTACCTAAGGAAGATGAAACCTACAGAGATAAAGATTGCTTGTAGCCCTAGAAATTCTGGATTCTGCTCCTTTTCTGGGAGCCCACACTTAGGTATTTTGGAAGGTAGAAATCCATGTGGTGGAATGGAACTTCCTGACTTTCTAGCAAATTCAGGCTCTTTACCCAAGTTTAGGGAATGTGTCAAACACAGCCAGGGAAACATCAACTGAAATAGAAGGGCAATTATCTGAATGTTCATGGACTTGAAAATAAATATTTTAAATCACTTAAAATAAAATCTGTTCTGTTTTCTATGTTTTTTTAAGTCCAAGTGCATGCATGGGACTTATAGACCCTCAGTGAAGCTTGAATCAAACTCTAGTATTCCCAGGAGAAATCTCAGACATGAGAAAGAAAAAGGGGACTTAGAAAAATGCTCCTAACCTTGTAATCTCATAATTTCAGTACTAAGGACATGATTTTTATTTAAATGTTGAAATAAATAGAGTATTATCACTAAATTATCAAAATTATCTACCTTTAACCATTCTTTTTCTCCTTAACATAAGAAGGGTTCTAGCCAAAAGATTTCTGACCCCAAGAGAAAATGAGAACATGTTTTATTCCCAAGCCTAGATCTGAGTGAAATAATGACCAGATCATCAACTGGAAATGCTTACTCAGAAGTGATCATGTTCATTCTACCAAGTGAGGTTGCTTAGCAATCTAACCTTTGGTTGGCTGTGACTTCTCCCCAAGTGACCTTAGTTCTATCCTAGCTGCCACTTTCTTAATGAGCTGCATTGGCTCAGGTCAGATCCTTCTCTCTCTCTCTCTCTCTCTCTCTCTCTCTCTCTCTCTCTCTCTCTCTCTCTCTCTCTCTCTCTCTCTCTGTCTCTCTCTCTCTCTCTCTCTCTCTCTCTCTCTCTGTCTCTATCTCTCTTCTCTCTCTCTCTCTCTCTCTCTCTCTCTCTCTCTGTCTCTATCTCTCTTCTCTTTCTCTCTCTCTCTCTCCTCTCTCTCTCTCTCCTCTCTCTTTCTCTCTCTCTCTCTCTCTCTCTCTCTCTCTCTCTCTCTCTCTCTCTCTCTCTTTCACACACACACACACTGCACAATCTTTTTTACATTTGACTTTTTAAAAAATCATTAATAACTTAGTGTGGACCATTCCAGTGAGGACCCTCAGTCAGGTCTAACCCATTTCTGGATACTAGAGAGTCCTTCTTATTTTATCACTGTGCAGAATGATTAATTACTTTCACTTTTTAAAGTATTGGATCCTACTGATCCTGGAAGGACCACATAGAAGAAAAAAGGGAGAATAGATCAAGTCTAGCAAACAATATTATTTCTCTCACCCCATCAAAACAACCCTCCAGAAACAATAAACCAAGACCAATGTCCCAAATGCACACCATGGCAGGCTGGTCCTGACTTGCAGCTCTTTTCTCACCTTTTTCCTTACATGATATGCCTATCTGGGAAAAGTACTATAATTATTTATTGAACTAAATATAGTTTCTTTTAGCCCATGCTGCTCCTCTACCTTCACAATTCAAAAGTCATTTAATTGTAACCCCTGGAATGACTCCTAATTTGCCTGAAAAATCTCAATCAAAAGGGGGATTTTCTATATCATATAAAGGTTGATCATAGTAACTTCTTTTTCTGTTTTGATAAATAGTATTTCATTTTCCCCCCATTACAACTACACCATTCATTTTTATTAGATTTTGAGTTTCAAATTTTTTTCTTTCTCTCTCCTTGTCACCTACCATTTCAAAGACAGTAAGAAAACTGTTTATATGGATAAAACTTGTGCATTCATGTAAATATATTTCTGCATTAGTCATGTGAAAAGTAAAATATTATGGTTCAATCTACTTTTGGACTCCATGGTTCTTTCTTTGGATGTTGATAAAATTTTCCTGAATCCTTTATAGAATTGTCTTGGATCATTGCGTTGTGTTTCTCTTTCTCTAATTTGGTCATAAATTCTTCCCTTCTCCATAGATCTGACAGGCAAATGTTAATCATATGTCAATCATTTATATTCATTGTACAATTTTGCTGATGCTGCTTATGATGTTCTCCTGGTTCAACTCTCTTCACTCAGAATTGGTTCATATAAGTCTTGCAGATGTTACTGAAATCTACTAGCTCATCATTTCTTATAGAACAATAGTATTCCATTACATTTATGCAACACAACTTGTTCAACTATTCTCTAATTGATGGGTATTCCCTCAATTTGCCACCAAAAAAGAGGTAGTGAATATCTTTGCATATTCCTTTTTTTATGATCTCCTTGAGTTAGTCTTAGTAGTAGTAGTATTGTTGGATCAAAGGGTATGTACAGTTTGAATGCCCTTTGAGCACAGTTCCAAATTTTTCTTTAGAATGGTAGGATAACTCCACAACTTTACCAAAAATGCATTAGTTTCCCAATTTTCCCACATCTTCACCAACGTTTGTCATTTTCCTTTTCCATCATATTAGCCTATTGTGATATGGGAGCCACCTGCCAGTGGCTGATGGAGGTCTAACTCAGACCAAATCAATGTTAGCTATGAATCATTATAATAATGATTATTTCTGAGTATATATAGGAGAAACTGGTACAATATATAGTTTGTTTTGTTTTGTTTCTAGTTCTAGAGTCATATTTTGCAAAATATGAGATCTTTCTCAGTCCCCAACTTGTCAATATCCTGACCTCTCAAAAGTGCTTCTATTATTTATTTTTGTGTTATACATTTCCCTTTTAGTATAAATTAGGAACCTTGAAAACCTAAAGTTTTTTATTTTTGTCTTCATATAAATTCAGGATCCAGAAAATACCTTATACATATTAAGTGCTTAATAATTGCTTGTTGAACTTAAGGGAAAGATTTCCATCAAATCAAGTTTTACCACTCATGTCCAAACTCATGGTATTTTCCTTCTCTCCCTTATTCAGAGACCCACAGCTCTTAACCATGTCAACCAACTGAGGCCATGCTGTACCTTTATAATCACAGCAATTCTTCCTCTTACATTTTCAGTACCAAGTTTCAAACAAATGCATATTTTGAAGTGAAAGCATTTTGTGGGAATTATCTGAAAACTGCAATTTGTGCTATGGTTAGAAATTTGAATATCACATTATAATCAAAGAGTAACTGGAGAAGTGGATAGTCATTCATGCTGAATCATAACTGAAATGCTTGAAAATAATTAATGATTGTGATGAATACCAAGTAAGGCAATAGTGGTTTCTTCCTCAAGTGCAGCCAATTAGAACTTCATTATTATGACATTCTCATTAGGCATTTTTATTCCTTTGCTACCTTTGCAATATTAATCATTGTTCTAAGAGACATTTAAAAAATTTACATTTCAAAAATATAATTCTACCTTCTTAGCTTTCCATGCAAAATGTTGGGGAGGTGGTAGTCCCATTATGTTCTGTCTAGGTCAGGCCATGTGGGGTGAGATCGCTTCATTTTGTATCTGTTGCTCTTTTTGGTTTCAGCTCTATGGAACAAGGTGTTTTTCAGGATTCACTCAAAACTTATAGCCTGCTAATCTGATCGCCACTAACTCCCTCAGCCTCCACTGACTGGAGGGTGGAGGTCAGAGTACCTAATATCTCTTGATATCATCCTTTATAGGGCAGAAAATGGACTCTCTCAACTCACTACACTTTGCTCTACCTCTATTTTAACTCATTGGAACTTGAATCCCCAGCACTAGGTGTCCTGTTACCCATTTCCCTTTCTACATCCTTTTCTATGTTGTCTTCCCCTTTAGATTTTAATCTCGTTGAGGGAAAAGACAGTCTTTTAAAAAATTAATTGTATTCCTCATGCTCAGCACTGTATCTGGCCTTTACAAACAGTGTTTGATGGATTGGATTGACATTGCATTGAGTTTTATGCTTTATAGTTTTGAAAGGGCAGGGATAAGTAGGAGAACATCTAGAGAAAGTCATTCAGGATGGTGCCAGTAGGCAGAATGAAGAAAAATGAATGGAAGTTATGGAGGCAAAGTCAGGCTTGTTGTCAAGAAAACAAAACAAAACAACTTCCTTGACAATCAAGCTAAGATAATAGGAAATGAGCAATCTTGGGAAATTCTCTACAATTTAAAGTCTTTTTTTACTTTAAAAAATTAATTGAATTTATTCTATTAAATTTTATTCTATTTTATTCAGTTTTATTACATTTTAGTTCTAAGCACTAGAAAAAAACCTCCATTTCACAGTTTTCTCTCCTTCCCTCCCTCTCTTTTCTTTCTCCTCACAAACACACACACACACACACACACACACACACACACACACACACACACACACACACCACCATCACACACTACATACTTCTATTTATGAGTTTTTCTCTAAAAGCGGATGATATTTTTCTTTGTAGTTGATTTAACTATTTATAATAATTAGAATACTTTATTCATTCACAGTTGTTCTTTAAGCAATATTGCTATTATTGCATCCGACGTTCTCATAATTCTACTCATTTTACTCTTCATTATTTGAAACACATTTTCCATGTTTTTCTGACATTAACCAGCTCATTATTTCTTTTAGCACAGTAACATTCCATCACAACCATACACCACAGTTTATTCCCCATTTGAAGTCTTAAAGCTAAAACTGAATGACTATTATTTTACAATTGGCTGTAATGTCCCCCTCATTCTAAAATCCTGTCATTTTTAGTCTTGGAGCTAAAATTATCCTCAGTAGATCATCTGATCCAGTCCACCACCACCACCGTCCTGACTCCCTTCAAGTCAAATATGGTTTTATTTTATTTATTTTATTATTTATTTATTATTATTTATTATTTATTTATTTATTATTATTATTCTCCAAATTTAGGCATCTTGTCACAGTACCATGATAGCTCAAATTACTTCTCTATTACTACTTTGTTTTAGTGAATTGTTATATTTACCAATTTGCCAACTTATATTCCTTAGCAAGTCTGTACCTTTTCTTTTTCCTCTTTATTTGCCAACTACTTTCTCTTTGTTTCTTTCTCTTTAGATTTTCACTCTTCAATCCTTTTCTACATTTAGAATAATCCCTTCTTATTTATCTCAAACAGTTCATTTTTTAGTGATGCTGAAGTATTCCCAGATATTTCCTTTTTCAAATTCAATTTCTGACCTTTGTCAAAGTCCAAATGCTTCCAAATCAGCTTCAACATTTCTTCCTCCTTATTCATATTTAGCCCTTATTTTCTCTGACTCCTTTCCCTGTAATATTCTTTTGCAAAAGCCAAAAATACAAACTGGGCCCAGAGATTGCTTTCTTTCAAATTTTGTTCAATATCTCCCAACTATCTCTGCCCAAATATGACCTCAGGATCTTGTCAGATGTCCAGTTTCCCTTATGGCTTCCTTCTCCCATTCTTCTCAGTATCCCTCTTTTGTTTCTTCTTCCATAGCTTTATCCCAAGAAATTTCAAAGTTAATATGTTTATCTATTTATATGGATAAATAAATGCAAAAGTCAGTCACTTGGGATGCTAGGACCTATTTCTTTTCACAGCTCATATAATTACTAAAAATGGAGCTTTATCTGATTCACAGAGCTCACGCTCTCCCTAAGAACTGTCTACTGTATGGACTGCTAATAATATGTTATTTCAATGATTTTTAGTCATGTTTAACTCTTCATGACCTCATTTGGAGTTTTCTTGACAATGGAATGATTTACCATTTCCTTCTCCAGCTTATTTTACAGGTAAGGAAACTGAATTAAACTGGATTAAGTGACTTGTCAAGGGTCACCCAGCTAGAAAAGTATCTGAATCCAGATTTGAACTCGGGAAGTTGAGTCCTCCTGACTCCAGGCCCAGGACTCTATCCACTGTTCCACTGAGTTGCCCCAAAAGTATGCTTGCTTTTTAAAAGGTCTTCAGGACTGTGACAGGTTATTTAGTCACTGGTTAATACTTACTAATTCCTCTTAATTCACCAAAATTCCATAGTTTAGAAAGGAGTAAAGAAGTATAGAAACTTCCATTTAACATTTTAACACCTTCTTATTTCTATTAACTTTCTGTTTCTTCTACTTTCCTCAAGTGGGCTGAAAAGAAATCAGTAGATCAGAAGTATCTTGTTCTCCTTCCCTCCTCATCATACCAATTTTTTATTTTGCTTACTGATTTTTACTTAAAAATGAAATTCTCCATGAGGACAATCCAGGTTATAGTCCAATACCTCAAGAATCACGCTCTCATCAATGCGGGGATTTTGTTCAGAACCATAAATCATGACCTCTCCCTGCCTTTGCAGACAGTCAATTATTCTTAGTTGAAGCAAGTGAATCCCTTGCCTCTTCTAAAATGACATTTGACTACCTTCAATCTCACTTAACGAGCAACAGAGGACAGAGATTCCAATTCTGCTCATTATGAACAATTTCAGCTGAAAGCAGCTTGTCCACTAATATTCTTTGGAAATTGTATAATTTGAGTAAATGGAAAATAATAGCTCAGAACTAATAAGCTTAAGTAAAAATAAGCATATTTTGCACCAGACTGATTTAGGTTCTGAATTATTCATTCCTGCTTTCCACAGTAAAATGCTTTTGTTCCAAAAATATTTTTTTAGTTATTTGCAGAAAACTTCCACTATTAGACTGTCCAAGTTCCTTTGTCAGTGAATCAATCTATGAGCATTATTAATCCTTTATTTCAGAAAGTTATGTCCTTTTGTAATTTCCGAGGGAGTGCCAAATTGCCTTGAGGTTAAACATATGCAGTAGGTAAAATTTCTCCTATGATCTTGCTAGAAATTCCCAGGCTCCAAGGTTCAAGCAAACCTTCAGAGACAGACCATTGTATTTTTCTTCCAATTATGTTCTTTAACTGTTCTCTTTTTGCTTCTCAGACATAAAAGCACAATTGGGACCAAGCAAAAACTTGGCTTTAATAAAATAAGGTATGATCTTCACTGGAAAGCTATTGAATCTATTAAAATAACCAGGCAAAGTAGAGTACTGAAGCGTATAGAATTTGACATCAGGAAGCCTGAGTTCAAATCCCACGTAGATATTAGCTAGCTTTATGATCAAAAAAGCAAGTCATAGAGTCCTTGAACAAGTGTTCATTTTCCCCAAAGCCCCTGAAAATGTCATTTTTTATTTGCTAGATGGACAGAGCTAGGTGGGCAGTGAGGCTATACAGTGGTTAGAGTATTGGACTGTAGTCAGTTCCTGGCTTAGGCACATTAGCTGAATGATCCTAGCCAAATCATTTAACTTCTTTTAAAAATAATGTATTTTATTTAAAGAAACAGATAATAAAAAAGAAAGAAATACAAAACACATTTAAAAAGAGAGAGAACATTGTCATGTGCCCAGAAGAACATGAGGGAAGATTTAAATTATATAACAATAAATATCAGTTCAAGAAAGTGTGTGTGTGATATTTTTTTTTTTTGCTGCATATAATATTTTTGGCCACAAGCTTAATTCTTTTGAATGTCAGAAGATATAATTCCAGGATACGTGGTCTTTTATTATGGCTACTGATAAACACTGTACAATTCTAATTGGAGAGTCAGTATATTTGAATTATTTTTTTTCTTGTTTCTTGCAAAATGTTCTCTTTGATCTAGGAGTTTCGAAATTTGACAATAATGATCCTGTTTTCCACAAAAAATCTCATTGAGGTGGTGATAGGTGGATTTTTTTTTCCTATTTCTGCTTTCCCCTAATGTTCTATCACTCCAGGACAATTTTTTTTGGATCATTTTTTTTGCATTATTGTGTCGAGGTCCTTTTTTTTGGTCACAACTTCCAGGCAGTTCAATTATTCTTATATTTTCTCTTCTTGTTCTGTTCTCCAAACCTGTCATTTTTCATATAAGCTGTTTCACATCCTGTTCTATTTTTTCATGCTTTATATTCTGTTTTGTTATTTTTTGTCTCTCACAGTTTCACTGTCTTTCCTTGTCCAATTCTAATTTCCAAAGACATTTTTTTTTATCTTTAAGACTCTGGTATCTCTTTTTATTACTTAACCTGTTTTTTTTCAAAATCTTCTATTTTTTGTAGATGGTTTTTATTTTTATTTTTGTATTTTTAAAAATTTTTCCTCAGTGTCTCTCATTTTCTTTTTAAATTCTTTTTTGAGTTCTATAAATTCTCTCCAAGAAGGGAGCCATTTCACATTACTCTTTGAGGTAGAAACTTTTTGTACTTTAATGTCCTTCTCTGAAGATAGACCCTAGTCTTCCCTGTTCCCATAGTAATTCTCAATGGTAATTTTCAATTTCTGTGGTAAATTGATATATTATCAATATACAATTAAAATCTGGTGCTCCTAAAAGGAAGGTCTTTCTCATACCTGTCTTGTAAGGCACTGTTGTAGAGTGGAAATCACTGGCTCTGAGGCACTACAAGTTCTAGATTTGAATCCTAACTTACTCAGTACCTCTATAACCTTGGAAAAGCAATATAAGCTCAGGTATAAAATGAAAGATAGGGCCTCTCCTAGTTCTAAACCATTGGTTTTGTGCCTTTCACAGTTCCAGGATTAGAGGAACTGAGGAGTTCCCTCCTGCAGAAATTTCAGTTGGTGAGATGTAGGGGGTATTCAACATAAAGAGCAGATGGGTGCTGAGGTCAGACTGAAAATTGGTTCTGGCAGATGGAAAAAAAAATAAAGTCAATGGCCACCCATGTACAGAGGAGGGGTCTATCATCCCATTGAGTTTCCTGGCAAGTGAATATAGGTGCAGTTAAATTGCTTCCCTCGAACCTCTTCCCAGCCCATCCAAGGCTGAGATGGATTAGTCAGAATTTGAGATTTCCTGAACTAACCATTTCTCTTAGCAGGGCATTAGGCTCAAGGGCTCAAAAACAATGAGCAAGAAGAAAAAACAACTATATGGTCAAAAGAACATAAGAGCAGCTAGTTGATATAATAATGGGTTTGGAACCAAGGAGGCTGATCTTCATTGGTTCAAATCTGGTCTCAGGCACTTCCTAGCTGTGTGACTCTGAGGAAGTCAGTTTGTTCAGCAAATCACTCCAGCTTCTTTGCCAAAAAATATCCCAAATGGGATGAATTGGACATGATTGAAAGGCTCAATTTCTCTTGAATAAGTGAAAGAATCAAACAACTTTGTGCTGAGGCTGGTGCTAGGAGTATAAAAACAAAAGTGAAGATATTGTTGTCCTCTAGTTTACATTTTATAGGATCAAAATTCATATAATATTAGTAATGTCTGGTATTTGTTCAGTATCTTCTCAGAAACTACTCCTCTAACTCCAACTTCCCTTGTTGGGCTATATTCCCAGAGATAAACTTGAAGCTGGTACAAATCAGTTAAAGAGCATGTGATCCTTGGTACCAAACCTCTGAGATGATACACTGTGGGGAAATTAAGGCATAGATGTGACTCATGAGAGGACAGTAGATAGGAAACATACATGGAGACATAACCAAAGCCTCTGGGACTACAGGTGTTTTACTATTGTTTGATGATGTTCCTAAGCCCATGATGTCAAATTCAAATAGAAATAGACCCTTGTGGCAGAAAGCCCCCACCCACCTCTACACATACACACACACGTTAACATTATTTGTTTTATTGAAATTTTTTTATCCTGTTAAGTATTTCCCAGTTGTTCTATCTACCCTAGGATTTGGGGCCAATTTTCCTTGGCCCCTGGGGCCCGAGTCTGACACCTTTGTGCTAAGTTCATCTCTCAAAGAGTATGTCGGGCCTTTAGAGCTCACTTGACCTTCTCCTAAAGGCTGCAGCATCTTGGCTGGACACTATTAGGCTCTAGAAGAGACGATTTAAGAGACAAATGGAAAAGTCCATTGTCACTGGTGACCTTTTTAAATGCAAGTATTGCTACTCAAAGCCTGAGGACTTTTTTATCCTTTACCAATATAAACTGAAAATTCAGTTACTCAAAATCTGAAGGTGAGCTGGGTGGGGTGTAGTCACTCTTGCATCTCATCCTTGTTACTCTGATATCCTGCAAATGGGGACACTCAAAACCTAAAATGGGTTCACCTTTAAACTAGTCTCCACTGCTAAAAGTATTCTGGGAAATTCTCTTGCTCTTGCCCCTAGATTGATTTTCTATAGAAAAGTGCTAAGGTTGTTTCATCAGGAAGCATAAGTTCTAAACTATAGACAAATTCTGTCTTTACTGACCATTGATTGAATTGAAAACATATAAATCAACTAACTGATTAATCAGTCATTCAGATTCTAGAAATCAACAGCCACAAATTTTGGCATTGGTATTAAAATTGCTAAACCTGAGGCTGCCTCTTTTAAATCTGACTATCCTGATATCAACAAGTTTGTCTTTTATTTTTAAGTTGGATCTGTAGCTTCTTTGATATAAGGAATTCCAGGTAAAGCTAATCAATGAAGATTTTTCACTGGCTCTCATGTTTATCTTCCAAACTTTTCTCCTGTTTCTCTGATCTGGTCCCAGTCAATCACTGATCTTTTGTGTTTGGAAAATTAACAGAACTAGAGTGAATTTCTTGATAAGAACATGGATTTTTTTTTAAAGTCTTATAATCAGTCATAAACTGATGGCACAATTGAACAGCATTTTAAAAGGTATGCTAAACTTAGAACTCATTATTATAATCAAATGTGAACTGTTTTGTTCTCAAAGTCAAAACTATTTTTAACAAATATAGCAAAATGGGGTTGAGTTGATAAATGAATGTATTAAAATGCTCATTAGCATCTCAAATCAGCCAGCTCTTGATGAAACAAAGCCTTAAACTGTACTATTGCTTAGTAGCATGGAGTAACAATGTCAGAACTGAAGGGGACCTTGTAGATTATTGAAGAATAATAGTTAAATTTCTTTAGTACCTTAAAAGTTTAAATTGTATTTTCCTCACAATTCTATTAAGTAGGAAGTTCTATTATTCTGTCCATTTTATAGAAAAGAAAATAAGATTCTCAGTAGCTGTGAGTTGTCAAGATCTTCCTTTTCCATTTTTTCTCTTACAGCCAAAATACAGGGGAACCACTGGAACTTCTAGGGTACTTGGTCTAATCTTTACTTTAGAATTTGATTTTGGAAACTTGTAGAAGACAAATTGGAGAGGGGATAGGATGGGCACAAGAAATCTATTTGGAGACTATTGCAGTAGTCCATGTAAGAAATAAAGTTTACAGAAAGGTGCTTTTGATGTTTTTGGAGAGAGGGGTGGATGATGGAGATGCTATATTGGAAGAAGCAAACAGATTCTGGCCACAGATTGTTATTCTCTCCATTTGACCAGCTGACCAATCACACTACTGGGGGATAATTAGAAGAGTGACTATACTGAGATCATTTAAATGAATATTAGGATTCTAGACTTAATGTCAGTAAGATTTGTGTTCAAATCCTGCCCCGGACATTTACAATCTGAATGACTTTGGCCAAATCACTGTGCCTCTTCAAGACTCAACTTCTCCTCTCAATCAGATAAAGATAATAATAGCATTTATTCAAAGAGTTGACATGAGGATCAAATAAGATGATGGATGTAGGTGCTTTAGAAGCCTTAAAATCCTTTATAATGTGAGTTATTATCATTCAGGTTAGGCAAGATGGGCTCTGAGGTTCCTGCTAAGTTTATAATTCGGTGATTTTATATTTATTTATATTATATTTGACCTTATTAGATGCAAAGACATGATGGTTCCAGGCACATTGAAAGGCTCCCTGCTAGGTGCTGACACATCACATCTGCCACTGATCCCATGGAAGGCTAAACAGAACAGATTAAAGGTTACCTTCATACCTACCTCCTTCTGCTAGATCTGAAGTTATACACACAAGGTGTTCTGAAACTTCAGGGAATACCAATCAGACAAGTAATGACAAAGTGGCTGGGCCAAAGTGACCTCATATCTTTATTCTGGCCTCTTTGGGGGTTGGAAGCCCTAAATAGCTTTTACATTGTCTGTTCAGAAGAATGGAGAAAGCCATTTGTACACTAGCTAATTTAATTTATACTGTCAGCCTTGGAAGAAATACTAGAACATTTATCTGCAAGTGACAGAAAAAGAAAGACTAGTTAGTTCATTGGAACAACAGTTTTTCTTTCTGACCATTATTTTTCTTTTTTTAAATTATAGCTTTTTATTAAGAAAATATACGCATGGGTAATTTTTCAACATTGACCCTTGCAAAAACTTCTGTTCCAACTTTTCCCTTTCTTCCCTCCACCCCTTCCCCTAAATGGCAGGCAGTCCCATATTAATATGTTAAAGTATATGTTAAATATAATATGTGTATACATATTTATACAGTTATCTTGCTGCACAAGAAAAATAGGATTTAAAAATAAGGTAAAAATAACCGGGGAAGAAAAACAAAAATGCAAGCAAACAATAATAGAAAGCGTGTAAATGCTATGTTGTAGTCCATACTCGTTTCCCAGTGTTCTTTTGCTGGGTGTAGCTGGTTTTGTTCATTACTGATCAATTGGAACAGATTTAGATCCTCTCATTGCTGAAGAGGGCCATGTCCATCAGAATTGATCCTCATATAGTATTGTTGTTGAAGTGTATAATGATCTTCTCGCTCTGCTCATTTCACTTAGCATCAGTTCATGTAATTCTCTCCAAGCCGCTCTGTATTCATCCTGCTGCTGACTAGTATTTTTCAGTCTTGTAGATCAACTATTTTCTAAATGTGGGTGTCTTTCTGGAATCTGATCTCAACGCTCTCCTATTCTCTCTACATCTCACAAGTTTTCATGAGTCTAATTATAAATATTATAAGGATCATTTACAAAATACAGTGACTTTGGACCTGGAGGACTTAGGTTTAAACTTTTCTTCTCATGTTTATACCTGTGTGACACTGGGGAAATACTGTCATCTCCATGAACTTTGTTTTGTTCACCTGTCCCACTGGTATCTCAGATTTGAAATTATGAGAAACAAGATTTATTATCTTTCACTCAAAACCCAGCCCACCCAATTTCCATATTCACTGTACCTCCAGCCACCTGAGTTCTCTGTCTCAAGATGGCTGCCAAGTCTCATATTTTCTATTCAAAACATCTCTAACTATAGTTCCCTTTCTTTCCATTCTCACCTGGACTGATGGTAGTCTTCTAATTGCTCTCCCTGTTACTGATTTCTCTCTTCTTCAGTCTATTTATGGGCACAGTGGATACAGTGTTAGGTCCAAAGGCATAAAGACATCTTCTTGAGCTTTAATCTGGCCTCAGATGCTTAATGGATATGTGATTCTGGCAAGTCACTTGATCCATGTTGCTTCAGTTTCTTCATCTATAAAACAAGCTAGTGAAGAAAATTGCATCCCACTTATTTGTCTTTGTCAGGAGAACCCCAAATGGGGATACAAAGAATTGGAAAAGACTGAAATAATTGAACAATAACAACAACCCATCTTCCACATAGTAGCTAAAAAATATTTTTATGAAAGCCAATGAGATTCCATAGTTCTCTCTTTGCACAAGCTAGACCCAATACCTAGTATTCTATTTCTCTTCTTAACCAATACCTGGTATTCCATTTCTCTTTTTGCAATATTATCCACCTCCCAGTTCCATTTGGATATTCCTAGATTTCTTCAAGGCTCATCTCAGGTGTGAACATTTACATAAAAATAGTTTTCTCCATCTCATTGGTTGGTAGTGCTCTCCCCTCCATCTCATTATTGTATATTAGCTTGGTGAGTTAACTATATTTATTTGCTTACATATTGTATACCCCAAAAGAATATAAATTCATTGAGAAAAGGGAATATTTCATTTTTGCTTTTATTTCTCTCATCTAACACAGTATCTTGCCCTTAGTGGATGTCTAATAATTTCTTTTTACTTCAATTTATTTTACCTAGACACTATTTCTGTTGCTTAAAATGTAAGCCAATAATTTCCCTTTTCAGTGTTCTATCCACTGTCATCATTTAAACAAATTTAAACTGCTTTGAAAACTTGGAAACACTTCATAAATATGTTATTATCATTCATGTTAGATTAGATAACCTTTGAAGTCTTTATTAACCTTGACATTCTGAGCTTTTTATACTTATTCCTAATCAATTTGCTTTATGCATTGAAAATACAGGTTAGAGACATCTTGATTATTTCTTTTTGAACTTAATAGATTGTCTACTAAAAGGAAAATATTTTTATAAACAAAGTATAACAGAAAGACAGGATTATATGTGAAACCATAAGTCTTTTTATGTACAGCTTGATTTTTAATTTATTTTTTTCATTTACTAAAACTTTTTTCTTTTTTCCTTTTTTCCTTTCCCTCTACCAGCAACTGAAGGAGAAAAAAAACCAAACCCTTGTAATCCATAGATACATTCAACTTAATAAATTTCGTATCTATTACTTCTCTGTCAGAAGGTAGAAAGTCTGTTCATCAAGATTGCATTGCATAGCTCAAAGTTTTAAAGTCTTCCAAATACACGTTTTTGAAATCATATAAAAAATTTAACATATTACTTTCAAATCGATTATATTTGAAATTTTTCCTTTGACTTTTCTGTAATTTTCAGTTTTTAAAGATCTACTGATCATCTTTTATTTCTTCTTATCTTTTGTTTTGTTATTTATTTATTATTTTTTTAAAAATAAAAGAAAAAATATTGCCATATGCACAGAACAAGAGAGTATTCAAAATTCAAATAAATAATTGCCATGTCAAGAAAACCTATATTATGATAAATATTTCATATTGTGTTCAGAGCTATCCATCTTTGGTTTTTTTTGGAAGTTTTCTTTTCTTCTCTGATGTGAACTTTTTACTTTATTCTTTTTCTCCCTTTCTCCGCTGTCTAAGAAAGCTACAATTAAGCAAGGAAATATACACGCTTACACATACACATATACATCTATGCATGGACATATATGCATATACAGATATGTACATAGATAACTATATTCATACTCATATGCATATATACCTATTCACTCACATGCATCAATGTAGACCATATTATTCTTGTTTGTCCTCTGTTTCTCAGAAGGTGGCTAACTTCTTCCTTCATAAGTCTGTCTTTCCATATTTTTCTAACTCTAACAACTCATCATTTTTTACACCACAGCAATATTCCAACCTTACTGTCTCGTTATTTTAAACAGTCTACACAAATGTTGGTAAATATGGCTCACATATAGTGTAGTTTCCCTATTTTTCACTTTTAATTAAACCTCTTTTAGCTTTAACTCTGTCTGAGATCATGATTACTATCCCTGCTTTATTTTTTCTTTACATAATAAATTCTACTCCTGATCTTTGTTTGTGTCTTTTTCATATTTCCTATTCCTCCAGACTCCTCTACTTTACATCTACCCTCTACTTAGCCCTCCTATTACTTAACCTACCCTTCTAGGGATCCTTCCTCTCTTTAACTTCCTTCCTTCTCCAAGATGTGTCCTTTATCCTCTCCCCCCTCACCTAATCCCTTTATATTCCATTCTTGTTAATCTACACATTTTATCCCATTCCTGTTACCTACACACTCTTCAATACTCCCTTATCCTATTCCCTCACTCTCTTCTGTTTTATAAATTTTAGATTGTACCCTTATAACCACATATATTGTTCTCTTTTTAATTATGATATCTTATAAGGTTTCCTCTAAAACTCCTTCCCTTATCTTCTCACCCTTCCTTATCCCCTGAATTTAGGTTTTTATATTCTTCTAGTTATATATGTATTTGTTTCCTCTTTAACCCATTCTTGATGAGAGTGGGATTCTAGAACTACCAGCCCTCCTCCATCTTCTTCCTCTCATACATTATTAGTATAAAATAATTACTCTTTTTTATTCTTTCCTACCTGGCTTTGCTTTTTAGAATCACATCATACTTAGCTCTACCTCAATCTTTATTTTTAAACTACACAATTTTTTTTTATTATATATATATATATATATATTTTATAATATTATCCCTTGTATTCATTTTTCCAAATTACCCCCCCTCCCTCTATTCCCTCCACCCGACGACAGGCAATACCATACATTTTACATGTGTTACAATATAGTCTAGGTACAATACATGTGTGCGAATATCATTTTCTTGTTGCACAATAAACATTAGAATCCGAAGGTACATGCAACCTGGGCAGACAGATATTAGTGCTAACAATTTTCATTCCCCTCCCAGTGTTTCTTCTCTGGGTGTAGCTACCTCTGTCCATCATTGATCAACTGGAAGTGAGTTGGATCTTCTTTATGTTGAAGATTTTTACTTCCATCAGAATACATCCTCATACAGTATTGTTGTTGAAGTGTACAGTGATCTTCTGGTTCTGCTCATTTCACTTAGCATCAGTTGATTTAAGTCTCTCCAGGCCTCTCTATATTCCTCCTGCTGGTCATTTCTTACCGAGCAATAATATTCCATAACCTTCATATACCACAATTTACCCAACCATTCTCCAACTGATGGACATCCATTCATCTTCCAGTTTCTAGCTATAACAAAAAGAGCTGCCACAAACATTTTGGCACATATAGGTCTCTTTCCGCTCTTTAGTATTTCTTTGGGATATAATCCCAGTAGTAGTAGCGCTGCTGGGTCAAAGGGTATGCACAGTTTGATAACTTTTTGGGCATAATTCCAGATTGCTCTCCAGAATGGCTGGATTCTTTCACAACTCCACCAGCAATGTATCAGTGTCCCAATTTCCCCACATCCCCTCCAACATTCGTCATTATTTGTTCCTGTCATCTTAGCCAATCTGACAGGTGTGTAGTGGTATCTCAGAGTGGTCTTAATTTGCATTTCTCTGATCAGTAGTGATTTGGAACACTCTTTCATGTGAGTGGATATAGTTTCAATTTCTTCCTCTGAGAATTGTCTGTTCATATCCTTTGACCATTTATCAATTGGAGAATGGTTCGGTTTCTTATAAATTAGGGTCAGTTCTCTATATATTTTGGAAATGAGACCTTTGTCAGAACCTTTGTTTTTAAAAATATTTTCCCAATTTGTTACTTCCCTTCTAATCTTGTTTGCATTAGTATTATTTGTACAGAAACTTTTTAGTTTGATGTAATCAAAATCTTCTATTTTGTGATCAATAATGATCTCTAGTTCTCCTCTGGTCATAAATTCCTTCCTCCTCCACAAGTCTGAGAGGTAGATTATCCTCTGTTCCTCTAATCTATTTATTATCTCCCTCTTTATGCCTAAATCATGGACCCATTTTGATCTTATCTTGGTATATGGTGTTAAGTGTGGATCCATATCTAATTTCTGCCATACTAATTTCCAGTTTTCCCAACAGTTTTTTCCGAATAATGAATTTTTATCCCTAATGTTGGAATCTTTGGGTTTGTCAAAGACTAGATTGCTATAGATGTACCCTTTTTTGTCCTTTGTATCTAATCTGTTCCACTGATCTACCGGTCTATTTCGTAGCCAATACCAAATGGTTTTGGTGACTGCTGCTATATAATATAGCTTTAGATCAGGTACACTTAGACCACCTTCCTCTGAGTTTTTTTTCATTAGTTCCCTTGCAATTCTTGACCTTTTATTCTTCCATATGAATTTTGTTGTTATTTTTTCTAGGTCATTAAAATAGTTTCTTGGGAGTCTGATTGGTATAGAACTAAATAAATAGATTAGTTTGGGGAGTATTGTCATCTTTATTATATTCGCTCGGCCTATCCAAGAGCACTGAATGTCTTTCCAATTATTTAAATCTGATTTTATTTTTGTGGCAAGTGTTTTGTAATTTTTCTCATATAATTCCTGACTTTTCTTTGGTAGATGGATTCCCAAATATTTTATACTCTCAACATTTGTTTGGAATGGAATTTCTCTTTGTATCTCTTGCTGTTGCATTTTGTTAGTGATATATAAAAATGCCGAGGATTTATGTGGATTTATTTTGTATCCTGCCACTTTGCTGAAATTTTGAATTATTTCTAGTAGTTTTTTAGCAGAGTCTTTGGGGTTCTCTAAGTATACCATCATGTCATCTGCAAAAAGTGATAGTTTGATTTCCTCATTTCCTACTCTAATTCCTTGAATCTCTTTCTCGGCTCTTATTGCCGAGGCTAGCGTTTCTAGTACTATATTGAATAGTAATGGTGATAGTGGGCAACCTTGTTTCACTCCTGATCTTACTGGGAAAGGTTGCAGTTTATTTCTATTGCATATTATGCTTACTGACGGTCTTAAATATATACTCCTGATTATTCTAAGGAATAATCCATTTATTCCTATACTCTCAAGAGTTTTTAGTAGGAATGGATGTTGGATTTTGTCAAATGCTTTTTCTGCATCTATTGAGATGATCATATGGTTCTTATTAATTTGATTATTAATATGGTCAATTATATTAATAGTTTTCCTAATATTAAACCAGCCCTGCATTCCTGGAATAAATCCTACTTGATCATAGTGTATTATCTTGGAGATGATTTTCTGAAGTCTTTTTGCTAATATCTTATTTAAGATTTTAGCATCAATATTCATTAAGGAGATTGGTCTATAATTTTCTTTCTCAGTTTTCAATCTACCAGGTTTAGGTATCAGTACCATGTCTGTGTCATAAAAGGAGTTTGGTAGGACTCCTTCATCCCCTATTTTTTCAAATAATTTATATAACATTGGGGCTAATTGTTCTTTAAATGTTTGGTAGAATTCACATGTGAATCCATCTGGCCCTGGGGATTTTTTCCTGGGGAGTTGATTAATAGCTTGTTCTATTTCTTTTTCTGAAATGGGACTATTTAAGCAATTTATCTCCTCCTCTGTTAATCTAGGGAGCCTATATTTTTGGAGAAAGTCATCCATTTCACTTAAGTTATCAAATTTATTGGCATAAAGTTGGGCAAAGTAACTCCTTATTATTTCTCTAATATCCTCTTCATTGGTGGAAAGATCCCCCTTTTCATTTGTAAGACTATCAATTTGATTTTCCTCTTTCTTTTTTTTGATCAAATTTACCAAAGGTTTATCTATTTTATTGGCTTTTTCATAAAACCAACTCTTGGTTTTATTTATTAATTCAACAGTTTTTTTACTTTCAATTTTATTGATTTCTCCTTTTAATTTTTGTATTTCGAGTTTAATTTTTGGTTGGGGGTAAACTACACAATTTTAATGACAATTTTAGACATATTTCCATGTATAAAAACATAAATAGTTTGTTCTTATTGAGTCCCTTATAGTCTTTGATGTTTACTTTATATTTTTCTTGAACCTTGAATATCAAAGTTCAGTCTTTTTGCAACAAAATCTTGAAAATTCATTGAATGTCCATAGTATTTTTTTATTCAGGATTATAATTACCTATGATGGGTAAGATATTTTCAGCCACAACCCCAGTTCTTTTGCTCTTCCATTACACCAAGACACCAAGACATGTAGTCATTGCTAGGTTTGGTATGATTCTAATTGTGGCTGTGCTATATTTGAATAATTTTTTCTTACTGCTTATAATATTTTCTCTGTGATCTAGGGATTTCAGAATTTTGCTATGATGTTACTGTAGGTTTTCCTCATAGGATCTCTTTCTGGTGGTGATTAGAGGATTTTTTTCATTTGTACATTCCCTTCTTGCTCTAATATTTCAGGACAAGTTTAAAAATATTTCTTGTATAATTATATCAAGACTTTTAAAAATCATGGCTTTCAGGTAGTCTGATTATTTTTATTCTCTTCTTGAGCTGCTTTCCATATCAGTAGTTTTCTTATGATATGTTTTACAATCTTTTCTATTTGTTTCATTATTTGTTTTGTTTTATTATTTCTTTGTCTCATAACTTCATTGGTTTTATGTTGGTCAATTCTAATTTTCAAGGAGTCATTATCTTCCTTAAGATTCTGTATCTCCTTTTCTAGTTGATCAACTTTCTTTTCCTTAATCTTCATAATTTTTTTGTTGGATTGTTCTTTTCTTTAAAAAATTTCCTCAATTTCTCTCATGAAATATTTTTTGGTTCTTCTATAATCCTTTATGGGCAAGTTACCATTTTACATTACTCTTTGTAGGTAAAAGAGTTGTTTTTGTTGTTGTTTGTTTGTTTGCTTGCTTACTCAGGGTCACACAGCTAGACAGTGTTAAGTGTGTGAGATAATATTTTAACTCAGGTCCTCTTGACTTCAATACTGGTACTGTGCCCCCTAGCTGCCACCAAAATAGGAATATTTAAACAAAGCAAATTCACATGTGTCATGTTAAAATTTTGCATTTCATTCTGTATTGTGGATTCCTCTGTCAAGAAACAGGCAATGCAGTTCATCATTTGTATTTTGAAATAATAATTACCACTGAAATAAGTCTTCACATTTTTCTAAATCCTGGGTTTTTTTTCCCAATATCTTATGCTATAAATTGTTTTCCTGTTTTTATTCACTTAACTTTGTGTCAGTTTATTTCTTCTCAGATTTCTCTGAAACTCTTTCTTGTCACTTTTCACAGCACAAGTATAGTTCATTAAATTTACATCCTGTAATTTATTCCAGGTGATGGACACCTCTGTTTCTAGTTGTTACAACAACAACAAATACTGCCATAAATATTTTTTAATTCATAAGAGTCGTTTCCTCTTTTCTGTTATCTCTTTTCCATATAAATTTAACATTTTATCTCATATTTTTGCATCAAATTCATTTGTGAGATTGCTCTATAATTTTCCTTTTCAGATTTGTCTCTCATTTAGGTATCAAGATCACATTTATATCATAGAAACAAAATGGAAGTATGCCTTATTTTCTCATTTTTTACTAAGATTTTATATAAGAAGAATTAATTATTCTTTTAATGACTAAAATTTATTTTTAAATCCTTGATTTTTTTAAAATTCATATAAACTAGCATGATCAAGTCAGAGGAGTATAGTTGAGGGGGAAATAATGAATATTGTTCTGGACCCTTCCTTAAGGATTTCTATAATCCATTCTTCAACCTTTCCAAACAGAGTGGGCAGTGAAGGTGGTTGTGGTGGTGGTGGTGGTGGTGTCATACTATATTTATACTATCTTTTTCTTCTGATAAATCAATTAGCTTTTACTTTAAATGAATACCATGTTATGTAAATATAAACCATATACCATTACATTCATATCAACTAAATATTATCATTAATTCATAATCTATGGTGCCTTTGAGCATAATCAAGTTTAATTTTACTGTTATCTTGTCTAAGATTATGCTTACTATCTCTAAATGTTGAATTAATTTGAATCATGAGAACTTTCTTTCCAACTCATCATTTTAATTTTTCTTGAGTTGTTTCAAGGACACTTAAAGCATAGTTTTTGATTCTGCTTTCTAAAACATTAGCTGCACTCCTCTTTTATAGGTGAGTTTATATCCTTCACTGTTATTATTGTAAATCATCTATGCTTTTATACTTTCTCCTCTTTTTGTCTCCTGTCCCTTCACTACAATGAAGAAGGTCTTTAAAAAGAGAACAGGTACTCAACACTGGTTATCTATGTCTTATACATGTTTTTCTTCTACTAACATTCTTTGCTCTTTCTCTCACTCAATCTCTGGTCAAAAGTTCTCACCCATTCTTTCTTTTCTTTTATTCTTCTCCTCATGATCCATTTTCCAAATATGGAACTTGTTTTGTTTTTGAAAAATCTCCCTCTGAATCTAATAAATTTATTTTAAAAATTATTCTTGGTTTTCTGTTTTGTCTTCCATGATCCTTGGAGACAATAGGGCTTTAAGGGGATAATTGTTTTCTTCATTTAGAAAGTAACACCTCATCTTCCTTATAATTACTCAAATGTAAAGTCTGGACTAGCTCAGGAGGACCTTAGGATCAGCCAGAATCCTTGGTCTTACTGGGGGAGTGAAGGAGGCAGGAGGACCACATGGCTGGTCTAGTATCTTCTCTTGTGTCTGTGGCTGAGAGCTGTGGTTGAGAGAGACTCCTGCCTCTGCCTCTCCCTTAAATATCCCAGTTGATTATATCACTATGTCACTCTGAGCATGTGCAACCAAACTGAGCAGGAACTACTGCAGCCATTACTGTGCAAGTGCTAACTATAGTAGCATTACATCACCACAGCACATTAAGTATATGTACTTAACTAGAGTGATTGCATCATTAGCTAGAGAATCATTATCTCATCAATCATACTAAGTTTTAAATATACCTTTTCAGAGTTCTGGCCCTTTACACTCAAACCTGCTTAGTTTTCTATGTTTTTCTTGTGTTCTTTGCTTTCTAAGTCATTTATCCATGTCTAATCTTTTCACTGGGGATATTTGGAAGCTCTTATTTTTCCCAGTTCATAAAATGCTAATCTCACTTTTCAAAAATCTGATATGATTCCTTGAGGATAATCACAGGACTCAGGATCTCTTACCTTTCTATTCAATTAAAGAATAACAGTTCTTCTGCCTCTTTTTACCCTAGAATTCACTTCCCACACATTCCAAGTAAAACTGGCTCTAAAGATATGTTTTTGATGCTAAGTGAAATGAGCAGAAGAGATGATTGTACACAGCAACAGTAAAATTATGTGACAATTAATTCTGATGGACATGGCTCTTTTCAACAATGAGATGATTCAGGCCAGTTCCAATGGTCTTATGATGAAGAGGCCCATCTGCACACAGAGAGAGGACTGTGGGAACTGAGTATGGTTCATAACATAACATAACATTTTCATTCTTTTTGTTGTTGTTTGCTTGTATTTTATTTTCTTTCTTATTTTTCCCCTTTTGGTCTGATTTTTCTTGTGCAGCATGATATTTGTGGAATTATGTAAAGAAGAATTGCACATGTTTAACACATATTGGATTACGTGTCATCTAAGGGAAGAGGTAAGGCTAAGGGAGGGAAAAATTTAGAACACAAACTTTTGTAAAGGTGAATATTGAAAATTATCCATGTATATATTTTGAAAAATAAAAAAAAAGATTTTAATGAAAAAAGATATGTTCTTGGATGCCCTTCTTTCCTCACATACTCTGACTATAGAACTATAGTTGGATACATTTTTTTTTCTTTACTTTTAGATTCCACTATCAAATACCTACTTTAAATAGATTCCCTCACTATTCTTTTCAGTTTACTCTTTGTCTCTATCAAGTGCTATTCTATTTTCCTCATTTAATCTTAATTCTCCATATCATCTTTCATTCCTGTATCTTCCATTTTACTTTCAATCATTTTCCATCACTTGTACCCAAAGAGGATTTATTGCTTTACTGTGCCAAGTTATGATTAGCCAGTGGTATCACGAGAGCTTTCTGACACTCTTTTATAGCTCAAAAGGATAATTAGTGGCAGTATCAATTGTGCAAACAATTCTCCTTCCATGAATAGTTATCGATGGTATTCACAAAGATCATACCAACATGATCATCATTTTACTGCACAATGTATCAAATAACCAAGTAGTAAGCAATCAGATGGAGACTTGAAGAGTGGTTGGACCTGAACCCAAAGGAAAAAGAGAAGCAAGAGATGATGAAATTTTAGTGGTAGTTGGGAATGAGTTGTTAATCTCTCTCTCTCTCTCTCTCTCTCTCTCTCTCTCTCTCTCTCTCTCTCTCTCTCTCTCTCTCTCTCTCTCTGTCTCTCTCTGTCTCTCTCTCTCTGTCTCTCTCTGTCTCTCTCTGTCTCTCTCTGTCTCTCTCTCTCTTTCTCTCTCTGTCTGTCTGTCTCTCTCTCTCTGTCTGTCTGTCTCTGTCTCTCTCTCTGTCTCTCTCTCTCTGTCTGTCTGTCTCTGTCTCTCTGTCTCTCTCTCTCTCTGTCTGTCTCTGTCTCTCTGTCTCTCTGTCTCTCTCTGTCTCTCTCTCTCTCTCTCTCTCTCTCTCTCTCTCTCTCTCTCTCTCTCACACACACACACACACACACACACACACACACACACACACACACACAAATAAAGATTCCAAACTAATGAAAACATATATAGTATTACTACCGAAATCAAAGTAAATAAATAAAAGCAGTGATCAAGAAGATAGCAGAAAATACTAATCAATGTGCCTTCCTTCTCATCTCTATGAGAATGGTCTTTTATTCTGAAAATGGACGTTAGTCAAGGACAAACTTGGTAATAGCATGAGAAGAACATTTTCAGACTTTTGGATCTACATGTACACAAACATATACAAACCTACATATGTATATATATATATATATAGATATATGTGTAGCTATAGATTGATATTTAGATGTAACTATAGATCTAACCACATCTCAGTCTCAAAACTGAGAACTAAAGAAAATATGAAATCCTACTATAGTTATTTACAGGTTTCAAAAAATATGACAGAAGAACAAAATGCAGTCTTAAAGGGTGTGCTCTGTCAAGTTCTCTCTCACATATATTCAAGGTATGAAATTATATGAAAGATGTCTCAGCAAGAGTCTCATTCAACAATCCACAAAACATCAACCTCAAGTTTAGAATAAAAGAAGAATAAACTGTCATCAGGAAAAATGTTTCATTTTATTAATCCCCATAAACGAAAAATCTTGTAAAAATGTGTCGCCTATTTCTAGCTATTACATAAGAAACATTTATTGAGCCCTTAATATGTTCTATGCCATATACTAGATTGTGTATGTGGGAGTAGACGAGCAAATAGATATATAGGACATCATCCCTGCCCCTAGGAAGGTTACCACATTAAAGAAAAGAAGCTCATCTCTAGCACACAAAATAGAACATGAATGCATGAGAAAGATGTCCAATAGAAGGAGTCAAGCCCTACTATTTTGGTTTAAACACTTTGCTAGATACTAGGAAGAGAGAGAATATGGTTTCTGAAAAATTCATAAAGGTCTTCCACTAATTGGAGTACACATAGAATCTTGAAAAAACTACTTTGCCTCCAAATCTAATTATTAAGCCCATGGCCTGATAGGAAATGTGGACTTGCAAAGGACAATTTTGCCGTTCTTAGAATTTGTGAATGGTAATTCACACTGCTGACATCTTGGATAAATAGTGTTGCAAGTGGCAAATGAGAACTGGTATTGGATACATCATCCAGGTCCAACTAGGACACAGGATAAAAATGACTTAGAGTCTCCAGGAAAAAGCAAAGCTAATTACCTTTTAGATCCTTTGGCTATTTTAGAGTTTCTCAGCCTAAAACAAAGTAATGATTTTGGACAGTGAATGCAGTAACCCAAAATAGCCTTTCTTTCCTTTTTAATGATCTTTCTTCGTATCGTGAGTACGTGTGAGAAGGAGAGATGAATTTTAAGCTTTTAAAAAGAAATCAGAGCTGAGGTGGTAGTAAGGTGGAGAGAAGTGAAAGACTGAAAAGCATGGATTGGTGAATCAGCCATGAAAAGTAATGAAGAGGCAGCTCAGGTCACACTGAGTTAGAAATGAAACCCCGAATGACTTAGAGATTTCCCTGATTAGCTAATAGCCAGAAAGATATAGTGGTTTGCTTGAAAATCAGTTCTTAGCCTTTGGATAAATCCTTGACATACTTGAAAAACTAAGTGTTTTAAAATCTTAAAAGCAGAAATCATATAAGATATTAGATAGGAAAATGGAAACCACTCTAATTTGGCATGTTATTCCACCAATTCAATTCTCATTTGATTTAATAATCACTTTGTTCATTTCTGTCTAATCTGCATTCTTGAATTTCCTGGACTTTGTCTACAATGCTGCAAAAATCATTTCACCTGGAAAGATCACTTCAGCCTACATACATTAGAAGTATTTCCCAGCCCTTGCCCTCTCTCTCTAATTGACTGGTTTCTCTCTGGCCTCCTTGGTCCAGGTCAACTAAGTCCATTTCTCTCTGCCATCCTGTCCGTCCTTGACTTCTTCCCACACATACTCCCTTTTCATCTCCCTTTTATGTATTGTTTTTTTCCCCCATCAGAATGTAAACTCCTTGTAGACAGTGATTGACTTCTTGCATTTGTCTTAATAAGCACTTAGCAAATGCTTAACTTGACTTGATTTGTCCCAATGAGTGTATTTATTAAAGAATATGAAACCTCCCAACCATCGCAGTTCCAGAAAGAAACATTTATTGAGTAACCACTGTATGCAAGGAACTACATTAGGCATTAAGAAAACAAATCAACATGCATTTATAAGGTGCCTACTTCTGCTGTAAGTATAAAGATAAATATAAATGTCTTTGTTTTCAAGAAACTTGCATATTGCTGTGAAATGGGGACATACTATATGTACACTAATAAGTTTGTTTTCTGGAATAAAAAGGTTTAAATATAAACCTTGGAAAACATGGCTACTTTTTTCATTGAAAACTTAATTGCAGCTAATTCTAGATGGTTATTAAGGTTCTTCAAATCTCTGAAATCCTACAATTTTCTTAATTATGTTCTTCTCATTGCCCATGTGTGACAAGCTCTTACCACTCACCTCTACCTCTTTGGTACCCTGCCTTTATTCAAGACATAAATCAAATTTCTACTTTCTGTAATTGAGTTTTCCCAGGGTGTCTACACCCACTTTCCCAAGCCTTCCTTACATGCCTCCAAAAATTGCTTTCTCCTTGTCCTATACATATGTAATATGTATATACTTGTTTTTAGAATATTTCCTTTACCAGAATGTTAGCTTCTTGGGGGTAATAACTGTAGTCTCCTTTTTTTTTTTTTTTTTGCATTCCCAACACTTTTTAAAAGTCCTTTGAGCACAGTAAATATTTAATTTAATAAAAACTTGTTGATTCATATATTCTCTGAATATGTTATCTTATCTATAAAATGGGTATAATAGAACTTCTAATTATGTATCTTAGTGAGTTATTGTGAGGGAAAACTACAATGCTATAGGAATATTAATCATTAATATTATTATGATCAATTATGTCTCCATTGAAGAGAACAAATCATAATAGATTGTTATTTCATAGGATGGCAGGTTAATGAGTGAGTTATATACCACATAGGTTTTTAGAAGGTTCTAGCCATTTAAGAAATCACTTCATCATTGTACAAAAAATGTTATGAAAGTGAAAGGAGCTCTTAAAAGGATTCAATTTCCTTCTAGAGAATAGCACTCACATTGGGCAGTATGACTCATAATACTCCCTCAGAGAACTCACACTCCATGAGACTCCTCAGGTCATTCTTATACTGGGAGTCTGTCTAATTTGTCACCATGGGCCAAATCATAACAGCATGGGGAAGAGAACTAGAAGCAACTTTAGGAGCCATCTAGTCAAACTCATCTTATAGATGAGAAAAATCAAGGCTTAGAGAATCCAAGGTACTCATTCATGACCAGCAATTTTAATGCATAGAATAAACGTTTTAAAAAAGGAGCAAAAATATCTATGAAAGCAATATGAACTGCAAACTCAAATAACTTTTTTTAAAGTTATTTTTCAATTGATAAAAATCTACTCTTTCTCCCTCTGAACTAGCCCCCTTCATTGAAAAACAACAACAACTTTGTTAACAAGTTTCTATATTTAAGAAAAATAAACTCATGAAATGTCTATGTCGAAAAATTATGCTTAATCTGTATACTAAATCTATTACCTCTCTCAGAAAATGGATAGCATGTTTTATCCTTAGTCCCCCAGGATCATGGTTGGTCACTGTGCCAATCAGAGTAACTATCTAAGTCTTTCAAATCATTAGTCTTTAAAATAATATTGTCAAGTGCAATTTGGATTTGTTTACTTCACTCTGCATCAGTTCATATCAGTCATCTCAGGCTTCTTTGAAACCATGCCCTTCTTTATTTTTAATAAAATAATAGTATTCCATTGTCTTCATAAACCATGATTTATTTAGACGTTCCTTTAATGCCCGCTTAATTTCTGCCCGAAAAAGATCTGCTTTACATATTTTTGTACATTTGAGTTATTTTGCCCTCTTTCTTTGATTTCTTCAGGGGGATAAGCCTTTTACTTAAGTAAACTTGCTAAGGTCCTTGTAGTGATTTTATATATATATATATATATATATATACATATATATATATATATATACACACACACATATATATGTATGTATGTATATATACATATGTATATACATATATGTGTATATATATATATACACATATGTATATATATGTATACACACACACACATATATATATATATATATATATATATATATATATATAATTTGGTGGTCGGGACATAAAGCTTATATGGGCATGGATCCCCCTAGAGAAAGGAATATAATATAAGACAATATAATAGTGAGAAGTGAACTAGACAAGCTCATATCTAGTAAATATTAAATCCAGTTTCCTTTATTCCAAATTCAGTGACCTTTCTACTACACTACACTGCTTCTCATGAAAATTCTCCATAGTACTTTGCCTTGTTAAAGTGTAAGGCAAAAACATGTTGTTGCTGCTATGAAACCTGAACATTTTTGATTATTATTATTTTTTTAAATAAGGAGTGAAAATTGCCATATCAGAAATTCAGTAAATATGAGGATGATTGTTATAAAGCTCACTATGTTTCTCCTTCCACATTAATCTGAGGATCACACACAGGAACATTCTTTGTTTTCTAACTTGTTAGAGCCTTAGCTACTTTGTTAGCTAGCTGTCTCAGCACAGTGCTAAAGGTATTTGAAAATATATCCCCAACTATGAATTAGCCTCTTGGGGCCTAGTTGACAAAGCTCCTGCCAATCAGCATTGAACATGCAGTCAGCCAGTCTAGATGGGATATCAAACAGAAGTGGCAAATGGGCAAAAAGAGAACTAGTGTGAGCTATTGAAACATGGAGAAAAAAATTCAGGGGGAAAAAATCAACATGGTGTTTTGGGACCTCTTTCTGAAGAATTAAAAAGAACTAAAAACTAGAGGTCCTTTAGTTTTAGGTTATTTGACCCCCATCTATAATATACTTTAAGTTGCTTTCTATAGATTACTTGACTTATTTTTAAGCAATTCCCAACCCTCCTTGACTGGTCACCTGCAACATGAAGATACCAACTGGCACTGAAGTCACTGGTTCCAGGTTCAAATCTTGCCTCTGAGAATTGCTTCCTTAGAGTGTGATCTTGGACAAATTATTTAACATCCATGGGTCTCACTTTCCTTCTCTGTTTAATAAAGGGGATGAATTAGCTGGTCTTGGGGGTCACTTGAAGTTTTAACTCTATGAGCTATAAATGTGCACCATGCCTCCTTTACAGATTCTTTTGGAGATGAAATGAGAATTTCTGAAATTTAAAAGAGCTTTATGAATTTAAAGAATTATCTAATTATAGGATTTGGATCTGGAAAGCTCCTTAGAGGTCATCCAGTTTGTCCTTTTTGTTGGACAGATAATGAAAGTGAGAGCCAAGATTTCTTTTCTTTGATTTGATCATATTAGTATGGTTATAACCACATGAGGTACAATGGCTTCCAGCTGGTCTCCTGCAGGCGGTCATTCTTTCTTTGCTCTAAGAGCATCCAGGTTGCCTTTCTCCTCCAAATTTGGAAAGTTTATAATTCTTTCCTGAATAAACCTTGATTAGGTGGTTGTTTTTAAAATGACTATATCAAAAATGGAAACAATAGGCGACATTTTTGAATAATTTAGAAATTTGTGGACTTTGAAATAATAATGATAGCTTAGAGCTCAAAGCTAATTAAGGGAGAGCAACTAACTCATTTCCAAGTTAAGGAAAGATTTACTGGATAGGATGAAGTTTTCTAGATTCTCTCATTTGTGAATGATATTATATCAAGCCTCAGAACATTGTAGAGTCTCTGGGGAAAGACTCTCAAAGGAGTTTGCCCAGTCTATATGTGTAGGAAAGACCAAAAGGATGAAAAATGTTTTTTGTTCAGATGTCAACATGCATCTGAATGGAAATCCTATTATGTTATTCCAGAGTGTATATGGATATGATTATGTTTGTGAACATAGATTTATACAAATATATGTGGGTATGATTGTCAATACAGATACACCCAGAGTTAAAAGGAAGATGGGAAAAGGGCTAGATTATTTTAGGGGAAGAGGAAGGGGAAAGGAGGGAAGGGAAAATATATTTTTTATTTTTCTATATAGCCAAATACTATGCTAAGCACTCTACATATATTTTATCATCACATAAAATCTAAGAAGTCAGTATTCTTATCCATTGTACAGTTGAGGAAAATAGAGGTTAAAGAGGTGGAGTGAATTGCCCAGGGTTATAAAGCCAGTATGTGACTGGGGCAAAATTGCCATTCATGTCTTTCTGTTAAGGACCAGCATCCTTAGCACTGTGGTGCCCTTTATCTGCAATTCTAGGGAAAATTCCAAGCGCTCATGCTGATCACAAATTTATCATCACAACAAAAGTCTATCTTTTCAATACAAACACTTTACTGGTATTGCTGAATGGTACCTAGGCCAAAAACACTCACATCTAAAAATGAGAATCACCCATAGGTCAATGGAAAGTTTCAAACAATGTAATAGCTGATTATGCCTGAAATAAAAGAGATTTTTTTTTTTTTGAGAATGGAACTCTTGATGAGGTCATCACTGTTTCTATTATTTTCTGTTTTTTAAAAAGCAAATGAAAACAGTTTCAGGTCACCCTTAAGCTAGATAGATAGGTAAAGCAATTTACACATTCTCATTAAAATAAGACTTTTGTAAGGGTCAGACTAATGGTGAAGAATTCTTAAGTTTATTTGTTATCCCCGAAGCACAAGCAATTACAGTGCATGGTGACTGAAAAGCAGTCTAGCCATTAATTCAGAATTTTAAAATCTTGACAGGTTTGGAGTTTCTTAGATGGCACTTGGCTTCTGATCCCAACTGTCTCCTCACTAGGAGCTCTATGACCTTATGTTATTTCACCTCTTCAGGTCTCAGTTTCAAGCCAAGTAAAGTAAGCAAACCCTAAAGTTCCTTCTAATTTAAATTTTTAGGAATCCAGTATTTGAACCTTCTCAAGGATTTAGAATATATATATCATGTCAGATTACTTGACAGATGAAAGAATGGGGTCATTGTGGTCAATGACATTATTAAAATTAACCTAGGTCAAGGTCAAAAACAGGAAGAAAAATAGGAGAAAAAACTGTCCCATTCATGGAGGAACTTCAGGAAAAAACTGAAATAGATTGAGGTTTTTTATATTTGTAGACCTTCTCTATTCAGAAATTATAGTAAGATGATTATGTTAAGTTCCAGAATATTATAAGTTCTTCTAATTCAGAAGTCTGGGACAACTATCATGAAAGGGAGAATGGAATAGATGAGTAATTCCAAAAAGCAAAATAAATGAACAAAACAAATCTACTTATTTGCAAAACATTATATGTAACTGGACAAACAGACAAAAGAACTCATCCATTAATTTTTGATTTGTGACTGATACTTTACTGAAATATGAACAAAAGAGAAGTCTGGATTGTATTTGGCAAACTGTGCAATGTTTTCACTAAGATTTTCCTTGATACACGTGTTTATTTAAACTATATATTCTTCTAGGATTGTAAAAACATGAAATATTGAGATCTCTAGTAACCAAAAATTTAAGTCATCTAAAAAAGATGAAGAGATGAATAATGAACATAAATATGCTGCAGCATGTTACACATTATGAAATGTGTACAAGAAATGGCATAAAATATTACCTGAGAGATGAACAAGATGAGAATTAGACTAGCAGCAAGTGTAAGCAATATAGTAATAGATGGACAAGCCACGTTACATAGATATGCTGGAATTATCAAGAAACCTGTTTTGTTTTGTTTGTCCCTGATATGATTTTATAATTGGCAATTGAACTCTGCTGGGTTCCTTCCTCAGGCCTCAGGCCTCCACTGTTCCTTTTCACTTCAATATGGGAATCTCCCAATATTACTGGATTTTTAGGAAGCCTCAAATCCTGTATTGTTCAGCTTTAGTAGCAGTAGTTTCAGAAGCAGCCCACAGCCCCAGATCAAATACATGTTTTCTGTTCACCATCATTCAACTGTTGGAGTTGGAACCTTGGGGCATTTCCCAGCTGTGACACGGGGCCGTATCTCTAATCCATTTAAGTAGTATGACCACTAAACATATCACCAATATACATTCCACTCCAGTGTAACACAGAACCAAGAATTCATTATACTTTTTAAAGATAATTTAATAGAAACCAATTGTACAGTTACTACAGGGAGAATACAACATTAAGCACCTCAGAGAGAAAAGTGAGTTTAATTGCACTTTTTATATTCAAGGAGTATAACAATTTAATAATAATTCTCCTGATAATTAAAACCATCTTTTTATTCTCTAAAAATGGACCTTAATTTTCTCCCTTCAAAATACTCTCACAAACCTGCAAAATTGGTTATCCCTCATGCTTAAGGATGACTAACACAAAATCTCTGATTTGGAAGGAGCCTTTGAAACCATTTCTTCAGGTCCTAACCTAAGCAAAGATACCTTCCCACACATTCAATGAACAGCCATCTATGGATGTAAGTAGAATTCTTTTAGTGATTGTCAGATTCTATAATTTTGTAAACATTTAGTCTCTACACACTTTGGATATATCTAGAGAGAGATCTAGAGAGATTATAAAGTTTCTCATTATATTAAGCCTAAATTAGTTTCTTTGGAATATCAAGCCATTGTTTTAAGGTCTATTCATTGAGGCTAGCAATGAAATCTCTCTTCCATTGCTTCTTAGAGTTTTAAGGATGAACTTGAATCCATCAGAAACAACTAGTGATACAGTAGCAAGAATTCTAGACCTGAAATCATGTAGATCTGAGTTAAAATTCAGCATCAGACACTTACTAGTTAACTGTAACCTTGATAAGTAATTTAAATTCTCCAGCTTCAATTTTCTTAACTGTAAAAGAGGAATAATTTTAAACACCTACCTCAGTTGTGATGATCACATGAAAAATATTTGTTAAAACTAGTTCCATTTGTTCAGTAATGAACATAGTCATATACACCTAGAGAGAGGACTGTGGGAAATCAGCGTCGACCACAACATAGCATTTTCACTCTTTCTGTTATTGTTTGCCAATATTTTTGTTTTCCCTCTTGGATTTCTTTCTTTCTAGATCTGATTTTTCTTGTACAGCAAGATAACTGTATAAATATAGATACATATATTGCATTTAACATGTATTTTAACATATTTAGCATGTATTGGACTACCTGACATCTAGGAGAGGGGGTGGGAGGAAAGAAGGGGAAAATTTGGAACAGAAGGTTTTGCAAAGGTCAATGTTGAAAAATTACCCATGAATATGTTTTGAAAATAAAAAAACTATAATAATAATAATTTTAAAATATCTGTTAAAAATAAGTTTTTAATTGTACTTGTGTAACTTACATTGGATTACTTGCTATCTAGGAGAAGGGGAAAAAGAGGAGGGAAGGAGAAAAATTTGGAACACAAGGTTTTATAAGGGTGGATGTTAAAAAATATCTTCATGTATTTAAAAATAAAAAAAGTATTATTATTTAAAAAATAATTAAAAACAAGTTTTTAGCACAATGCCTGATATATAGTAGATACTATATAAATATTTATTCTGTTTCCTTTTCTCATTAAGCAAAAGGCCATCCTGAAGAGAAATTCAGCTCTAATTTTTATTGCACCTTTATTCTTAATTCTTAACATTAGTTTTTCTTTTTTTGACTTTTTTCAGTGATAAAGATAAAAAAGTATCTTCAGCCAGGGATTATACCTTTTACATCCTATATTTCAGAGTATAAAGAGAGCAGTCTATGTTTTGGAGGATGAAGAAATAAATTCATTCCTAGACATTGACAAAATCATCTGAATCAAGTCAAGGTATATTTGTTAATGTTAATATACAACAATCAGTATCAAGGAGAATGATGATGGTGGTGGAAAAATATGGGTTGGAATCAAGAAAGAGGCCAAGGGTTTATGTCATATGCAAAAGTCTGATCTATGTACACCTGGCTAAGGAATATTTTAAAAATAAGGGGGCATTGGGAATTGTGAGTACTGAATAAAATTTAAAAAGTCAATTAGAGTTTAACAAATAGAAACACATTGTTAAAGACAAAAGTGAGATTTTAGAAACAGCTGCCTGTGTGCATTTACAATATTGTCTAGAATCAAGAAAACAATCACAAATTTTGTGAAAGTATAAAGATGAGAAATCAGCATTCAAATTTAACAAATCCCATTCAATGTATTTAAATAAAGAGAACTATGAAAACATAGAAATGGAGATAAGTGAAGATATTGATTCTGATTATTAGAGCTATAATTAGAGCTGTAATTATTAGGGATAAGAAAGGTTTTGTCCCAGGGTGGCCTTATAAATATTTAACATATATGCTCTTTTATTGTCAAGTGTTTCATAATGTATTTTGTATTCTAACACAACAATCATTTCTCTAAGAACTACCATAGGGACTTCCCTTATAAATTTTTTATAAATAAAATGAAATAGTTGTTATTCTAAGGCATCTCAATATAAAGAAAAGAATAATAATGTAACACATCCTCTCTTATCAACTGAGATTCATATCTACTTAGCAAAATTAATTAAAAATGAATTAACTTTCCTAGACTAATTCTAGTAGCCCAGAAAGCTATTAGATGCTCCATTACTGATAAACCTCTCCTATAATATACCATAAGAACTAATTTCTGATTACATTTTACTTAATTTTTTAAAATGTGAACTTCATATTTTTAATTAGATAAAAGCTTTTTCTTAAATCTTTTTTAATTTTCCACTTATGAAAATGTTAGGGTTTTCTCCAATACCTTCAAGAAATTAAATGACACGGGGCGGAGCCAAGATGGCGGAGAAGAAACACACGACTCAGTGAACGTCCTCACTCCCTCACAACCAATTAGATAAATTAAGTCTCAGAATTAGCTCAGGACTGATAGATACCACAAGGACTGGAAGCACGACTTACCAGCTGAAGAGAATCTGGAGTTTCAACAGGAAAGGTCAGTTCTCAGGGGAGGAATAAGAAAGACCAGCACAGACGGTGGGGTAGGGGCACACTGCGCCCATTGCGCTGGGAGGGGCTCTGGGATCAGAGAAGCCACTGAGGTAAAGGAATCTGGCACAGGCTGTTAGCTCTTCTCTGCTAATTATTTAGCAGTTCAGAAGAGAAAGCCAAAATATTTTAAAACTCAAATTAGATTTTCCCCATCCGGGGGGTGACTCAGCAGAACTCTTGGTACCAGGGGGTGTGGCCTCAGCTACCTCCTGAGAATAGTTAAGAGACTGACAAGTGGGTGGATACGGCCCAAGGCAACACACACTGCCTAGCTTAGCTGGAGGGAGTGGAACTCAGCTCCAGGAAGTCCCAGAGAAGCGGAACCTTTGAACTAGGGACCGCGGTTTCTGGCAGACACTTCCAGTTTGAGCACAGGGGCTTTTCACGTCACCTGCTGCAGACATCCACTCCCCACCCAGACACATAGGCTGGGCTTCGTGCTGTCTTCACTATTCTAAGCCCTCGAAGCACAGTAGTGCTAACCACCTCTGAGGCACTTCCAGGGAGGGGGTGGGGAACTCTCTCCCAGAGCTCTCTCTTAGCTCAGGCTCAGGAGCCACTGCATCCATCCGGTCTGGGAGGAAGCTGGTAAAGAAGTAAATAATTTCCTACCCCAGGGACAGACCCCAAAAGATTTTTTTAAGTATGAGCAAAAAAGCTAGAAAAACCATAGATTCCTTCTATACAGAGAAAGAGCGGGTATCCAACCCCAAGGAAGTTGACAGCAGAGAATCAGCAGACAACAACCTAAAGGGGAACGATTCCTGCCCCCCATCACATAACTCTCTCCTAGAAGAAGCTCTTAAAAAATTGAGGGAGATTGAAGAAAAATGGGGAAAAGAAAGGGAAGTTATGATAGAGAATAACAACGTCCTGAAATTGGAGTTGGAAAAAATAAAGAATTCACAGGAGATGCAGGGAAACAAAATTAGTGAATTAGAAAAGGTTAAAAAAACACAGGAAAGTAGGATTTCTGAATTGGAAAAGATAAAAAAGTCTCAAGAAAATAGAATTTCTGAATTGGAAAAAGAAAATAATTCTCAAAAAAAAATAGGGAAATGGAAAAAAATTCAATAGAGCAAAATAATTCATTTAAAAACGAAATTGGGCATTTACAAAAAGAACTAAAAACTGTGAAAGAAGAAAATAACTCCTTAAAAGTCAGGATGGAACAAATAGAAATGAATGATTCACAGAGAACCCAAGAATCAGTCAAACAAAACAAAAAAAATGAGAAGCTGGAGAACAACGTCAAATACTTACTGGGAAAATCTATAGACCTGGAAAATAGATCTAGGAGAGATAATCTGCGGATTATTGGACTTCCAGAAAACTATGACCAAAAAAAGAGCTTAGATTCTATTTTACAGGAAATTATCAAAGAGAACTGTCCAGAGATAATAGAAACAGAAGGGAAAGTAGATGTGGAAAGAATTCATCGAACTCCTTCTGAAATAGACCCTAAAAAAAGAACACCATGGAATATTGTGGCTAAGCTGCAGAATTACCACACAAAGGAGAAAATCCTGCAAGCAGCTAGAAAAAAACAATTTAAATACCAAGGTGCCACAATAAGGGTCACCCAAGATCTGGCTGCCTCCACATTAAAAGATAGAAGGGCCTGGAACCTGATATTCCGAAAGGCAAAAGATCAAGGACTGCAACCAAGAATGAACTACCCAGCTAAGTTTAGCATCTTTTTCCATGGAAGAAGATGGTCATTCAATGAAACAGAGGAATTCTATATGTTTCTAAGAAAAAAACCAGACTTAAACAAAAAATTTGATCTACATCCACAAGACTGAAGAGAAACAGAAAAAGGTACACAGAACCCTTGAGAACTGTAACTCTGTTGTGGGTATATAAAAAATACTCAAGGATAATTTGATTTTACTGATATAAAAGAAAAAAAGGGGGGTGTGGTAAAGGGAAGGAGGTCGGTTCAGAAAAAGGGGAAGGAGTGATAAAAAGAGGGAAACTACATCCCAGGAAGAGACATAGAAAATACACCATATCTGAGGGAACTTAGTGAGGGGGAGAATCATTGTGTGAATCTTACTCTCATCAGAAGAGGCTCAAAGAGTAAATAATTAACATATTTGTTTTTCAGAGAATTTTCTCTCACCTCATTAAAAGGGGGGAGAGGAAAAGGGGAAAGGAAAAGGAGAATAAGTGAAGGGACTTGGAGGGAGGGGGGAGGGATCCTAAAAAAAAAAAAAAAGAGGGAGGGTTGCGCGTCACAAGGGGGGTCTGTAAATTAAATATCGGGGAGGGGGATCAGGGGGGTCAAGGGAAAAAAGTATAATCTGGGGATAATACGATGGCAGGAAACACAGAATTAGTAATTTTAACTGTAAATGTAAATGGCATGAACGATCCCATCAAACGGAGACGGATAGCAGATTGGATCAAAAAGCAGAACCCTACAATATGTTGCCTACAGGAAACACACTTAAAGCAGGGAGATACATACAGAGTAAAGGTAAAAGGTTGGAACAGAGCCTATTATGCTTCAGGTAAAGCCAAAAAAGCAGGGGTAGCTATCCTTATCTCAGATCAAGCAAAAGCAGAAGTAGATCTCGTTAAAAAAGATAAGGAAGGAAACTATATCCTGCTGAAAGGTAGCATAAATAATGAAGCCCAATACTAAACATATATGCACCAAGTGGTATAGCATCTAACTTTCTAAAGGAAAAGTTAAGAGAACTGCAAGAAGAAATAGACAGTAAAACTATAATAGTGGGAGATCTCAACCTTGCACTCTCAGATTTAGACAAATCAAACCACAAAACAAACAAGAAAGAAATTTAAAAAGTAAATAGAACATTAGAAAAACTAGGTATGATAGACCTTTGGAGAAAACTGAATGGCAATAGGAAGGAATATACTTTCTTCTCAGCAGTTCATGGATCCTATACAAAAATTGACCATATATTAGGACATAAAGATCTCAAAATTAAATGTAGGAAGGCAGAAATAATAAATGCCTTCTTCTCAGATCACAATGCAATAAAAGCTACATTCAGTAAAAAGTTAGGGGTAAATAGACCAAAAAGTAATTGGAAACTGAATAATCTCATCTTAAAGAATGACTGGGTGAAAGAGCAAATTATAGAAACAATTAACAATTTCACCCAAGATAATGATAATGATGAGACATCATATCAAAATCTTTGGGATGCAGCTAAAGCAGTAATAAGGGGAAATTTTATATCTTTAGAGGCTTATTTGAAGAAAATTGAGAAAGAGAAGATTAACGAATTGGGCTTACAACTTAAAAGGCTAGAAAAAGACCAAATTATAAACCCCCAACCAAAAATTAAACTCGAAATACAAAAATTAAAAGGAGAAATCAATAAAATTGAAAGTAAAAAAACTATTGAATTAATAAATAAAACCAAGTGTTGGTTTTATGAAAAAGCCAATAAAATAGATAAACCTTTGGTAAATTTGATCAAAAAAAAGAAAGAGGAAAATCAAATTGATAGTCTTACAAATGAAAAGGGGGATCTTTCCACCAATGAAGAGGAAATTAGAGAAATAATAAGGAGTTACTTTGCCCAACTTTATGCCAATAAATTTGATAACTTAAGTGAAATAGATGACTTCCTCCAAAAATATAGGCTCCCTAGATTAACAGAGGAGGAGATAAATTGCTTAAATAGTCCCATTTCAGAAAAAGAAATAGAACAAGCTATTAATCAACTCCCCAGGAAAAAATCCCCAGGGCCAGATGGATTCACATGTGAATTCTACCAAACATTTAAAGAACAATTAGCCCCAATGTTATATAAATTATTTGAAAAAATAGGGGATGAAGGAGTCCTACCAAACTCCTTTTATGACACAGACATGGTACTGATACCTAAACCTGGTAGATCAAAAACTGAGAAAGAAAATTATAGACCAATCTCCTTAATGAATATTGATGCTAAAATCTTAAATAAGATATTAGCAAAAAGACTTCAGAAAATCATCTCCAAGATAATACACTATGATCAAGTAGGATTTATTCCAGGAATGCAGGGCTGGTTTAATATTAGGAAAACTATTAATATAATTGACCATATTAATAATCAAATTAATAAGAACCATATGATCATCTCAATAGATGCAGAAAAAGCATTTGACAAAATCCAACATCCATTCCTACTAAAAACTCTTGAGAGTATAGGAATAAATGGATTATTCCTTAGAATAATCAGGAGTATATATTTAAGACCGTCAGTAAGCATAATATGCAATAGAAATAAACTGCAACCTTTCCCAGTAAGATCAGGAGTGAAACAAGGTTGCCCACTATCACCATTACTATTCAATATAGTACTAGAAACGCTAGCCTCAGCAATAAGAGCCGAGAAAGAGATTCAAGGAATTAGAGTAGGAAATGAGGAAATTAAACTATCACTTTTTGCAGATGATATGATGGTATACTTAGAGAACCCCAAAGACTCTGCTAAAAAGCTACTAGAAATAATTCAAAATTTCAGCAAAGTGGCAGGATACAAAATAAATCCACATAAATCCTCGGCATTTTTATATATCACTAACAAAATGCAACAGCAAGAGATACAAAGAGAAATTCCATTCCAAACAAATGTTGAGAGTATAAAATATTTGGGAATCCATCTACCAAAGAAAAGTCAGGAATTATATGAGAAAAATTACAAAACACTTGCCACAAAAATAAAATCAGATTTAAATAATTGGAAAGACATTCAGTGCTCTTGGATAGGCCGAGCGAATATAATAAAGATGACAATACTCCCCAAACTAATCTATTTATTTAGTGCTATACCAATCAGACTCCCAAGAAACTATTTTAATGACCTAGAAAAAATAACAACAAAATTCATATGGAAGAATAAAAGGTCAAGAATTGCAAGGGAACTAATGAAAAAAAACTCAGAGGAAGGTGGTCTAAGTGTACCTGATCTAAAGCTATATTATATAGCAGCAGTCACCAAAACCATTTGGTATTGGCTACGAAATAGACCGGTAGATCAGTGGAACAGATTAGATACAAAGGACAAAAAAGGGTACATCTATAGCAATCTAATCTTTGACAAACCCAAAGATTCCAACATTAGGGATAAAAATTCATTATTCGGAAAAAACTGTTGGGAAAACTGGAAATTAGTATGGCAGAAATTAGATATGGATCCACACTTAACACCATATACCAAGATAAGATCAAAATGGGTCCATGATTTAGGCATAAAGAGGGAGATAATAAATAGATTAGAGGAACAGAGGATAATCTACCTCTCAGACTTGTGGAGGAGGAAGGAATTTATGACCAGAGGAGAACTAGAGATCATTATTGATCACAAAATAGAAGATTTTAATTACATCAAACTAAAAAGTTTCTGTACAAATAATACTAATGCAAACAAGATTAGAAGGGAAGTAACAAATTGGGAAAATATTTTTAAAAACAAAGGTTCTGACAAAGGTCTCATTTCCAAAATATATAGAGAACTGACCATAATTTATAAGAAACCGAACCATTCTCCAATTGATAAATGGTCAAAGGATATGAACAGACAATTCTCAGAGGAAGAAATTGAAACTATATCCACTCACATGAAAGAGTGTTCCAAATCACTACTGATCAGAGAAATGCAAATTAAGACCACTCTGAGATACCACTACACACCTGTCAGATTGGCTAAGATGACAGGAACAAATAATGACAAATGTTGGAGGGGATGTGGGGAAATTGGGACACTAATACATTGCTGGTGGAGTTGTGAAAGAATCCAGCCATTCTGGAGAGCAATCTGGAATTATGCCCAAAAAGTTATCAAACGGTGCATACCCTTTGACCCAGCAGCGCTACTACTGGGATTATATCCCAAAGAAATACTAAAGAGCGGAAAGAGACATATATGTGCCAAAATGTTTGTGGCAGCTCTTTTTGTTGTAGCTAGAAACTGGAAGATGAATGGATGTCCATCAGTTGGAGAATGGTTGGGTAAATTGTGGTATATGAAGGTTATGGAATATTATTGCTCGGTAAGAAATGACCAGCAGGAGGAATATAGAGAGGCCTGGAGAGACTTAAATCAATTGATGCTGAGTGAAATGAGCAGAACCAGAAGATCACTGTACACTTCAACAACAATACTGTATGAGGATGTATTCTGATGGAAGTGGAGATCTTCAACATAAAGAAGATCCAACTCACTTCCAGTTGATCAATGATGGACAGAGGTAGCTACACCCAGAGAAGAAACACTGGGAGGGGAATGAAAATTGTTAGCACTAATATCTGTCTGCCCAGGTTGCATGTACCTTCGGATTCTAATGTTTATTGTGCAACAAGAAAATGATATTCGCACACATGTATTGTACCTAGACTATATTGTAACACATGTAAAATGTATGGTATTGCCTGTTGTCGGGGGGAGGGAATAGAGGGAGGGGGGGTAATTTGGAAAAATGAATACAAGGGATAATATTATAAAATATATATATATATATATATATATACATATATATATATATATATATATAAAATAAAAAAAATGTAAAAAAAAAAGAAATTAAATGACACAAAATACAAAAAAATATGAAATAAGAAAAAAATTTTAAAAAGAAAACAATATTTTAATAGCTTAAAAATTTGAGGCATCAGACAATCTTACAAACAGATCACTTCAAAAGCTTTCCCCTCCCCCCCTCGAGGCTGAGGTTAAGTGATTTGCCCAGGGTCACACAGCTAGGAAGTATTAAGTGTCTGAGAACAGATTTGAACTCTGGTCCTCCTGAATTTAGAGCTGGTGCTCTATCCACTGCACCACCCCACTTCAAAAGCTTTTCATCAAAAGATGAAAACTGAAACTTACCTTCAAGTTTTGGTTAATCCAATGTCACTGTTGAGTTTGAATGGTTGAATGCAAAGTTTACTGACTATCCTGAATGATTACCAGAGAATAAGTCAAAATGCCCAAAAGAAATTCTCCTTGGTGAACATATTCTGTAGTTAATATAGATGCAGATTTTCAAAGTAATAGTATTTAATTCAAAGGTTGTGTATTAGGTGAAACTCTTCCTGTTAAGTATTATGATCTTTCCTGATGAATGAGAGACAGCAAAGAGCTTATTTTGCTCATTTTTGGATCTTACCATAGCCATGAATCTAATTTCATAGAATCTGCCTCAAAAAGAGGGCAAATACAGTTTCTGTTTCCTGACTTTGAGGAAATTATTGGTGGCAAATGATCTATTTATTCTTAGAAATCCAGATCAGTGTTCAACTTTTCTTGTACACTATTTTCAGAAAATTCTTTGGATATTCATTGAAAATTCATGGACAAACTCAAATAAGAGATTAAAACATTTTGATGATTCCAAATATCTAAGATGTCTAGTTGACCATAAATATTAGCATATAAATGACAAGGATGAGGGATTACAAATGAAAACCCAGAATGATCTATTAGCACTCTTTTAAATCAGATAGAATTGAAGGAAACCTTGGGAACATTGGGTAGATTCCCAGTGCTGAAATAATGGGAAGTTGTGGACAAGAGTTACACAGATTGACTGGCATGGATAGATTAGAAGCTGCATTCTTGGAGAAAAATTCCAAATCTATGAGATCACTTATCCATTTGAGTTTTCCTTAATAGTATTTGCTATTCCATGACAAGAACAAATGAGTCAAATTACTAGATATAACCTTATTAATGCTAGAAATATTTGAAGGAGTAATTTATTGACTTAATTGAAAGAAAAAACAAGCCTTTTGTTAATGAATATCCCTCCCTATTCCAGCCCATTCTTCATTCAGTTGTCAAAGTGACCTTTTCCAAGCTCAGAAATGTCCAATTCCCATTCAAGTAAACTCCAGTGGCTCTTTATTACCTTCTAATGCTAAATGCACTGTAGGGCTTTGAAAGTTCTTCAGAACTTGGTTCTTTCTTATCTTTCTGGTCTTAGACTTAAATTTCCTTTACACTCTCTATGACTCAAGTTATATCCTCTATAACTAGTTTTGTTTTGTTTTCTCAAATGGCACTTATTTTTTCTATTTTGCGTAATTTCACTAGTTTTCCTGTTACTCTCCCTTCCTTCTCTCAATAGATTGATTCCTCTGGCTTCCTTTATGTTTGACCTAAAATTCCACATTGTCCATGAAGCTTTTCTCCCTCTTTGTTAATCATTCTGTGTTCCCTCTGAGATTGTCTCCAATTTATTTTATCACTCTATATCTTGTTTTACTTAGGTGTTTGTATATAATTCCCCCCGCCCCATAAGATTATATCTATCTTTCTGTCATTTGATGAACAGCCTGGCTCAGTGTTGAGAGACTCATTGCCTAGCCAATAGATAAAATTACAACATAAGTCAAGTTCTGTGTACCCTCTTCTACTTCTTCAGGCACGTAGACAGAATAGTGGAAGTATAAACAGAGGATGCTAGGAATCACAATTTTATTGCAGCATCTATAAACATTAGTAGTGTCACTCTTACTTTATGATCTTTGTTCAGTGACCAATTGATTTACATACTCATGGGGAAACAATTCTTTTCATGTGGGCAATTTTGCTATAAATAAAACAAGAAGCTTTAAAGAAGTCATCATTAAATATAGATACTACATATTGTTTTCAAAACTGTCTAGTTTTTTTTTTTTTTGCTTCATTGTAGTTTTCTTTTGCTCTCTGCTGTGCAATTTTTACTTTATTTCTTCCCCTCTTTTTCCCTCCCATTCTCCCCAGTCCTAAAGAAAGATACAATTAAGCATGAATATATACATGCACATACACATAAAGATATGTATATATACACACAAATATGTGCAAACACACACATCTATACACATCTATACTATTATACATATATGTAATACTATGCTTAATTCCACATGTCATATGTTTCTTTGAAGGCGGATAGCATTTTCCTTCATAAATCCAAATCTTTCCATCTTTTTCTAAGTCAACCAGCTTATCATTTCTTACATCACCACAGTATCTCAATACAATCACATCCTGAGAAATTGTCTATGAAACTCCCCTCCCCGTTCCCAGTCTTCTGCATATTCTAAGGCATAGGTTTAATTTATACAAGAAATTTTTAATTTAAAAAAAATTGAGATTATACATTTTATATTTCAACAATGCTCTTACATCATAATATAGTTTAAAGTCTGAATCTGCTTCCTTTACATCTTTTCCTCCTGATTTCTTTGAAGTTCCTCACTTTTTGTTTTTCCAGATAAACATTTTTATTATTTTTTCTAACTCAGTAAGATAAATGTTAATGATTTAATTGGGATCACATTAAATACATAGATTAATTAGGTAAAATTATCATTTAAAATCAAAATTATTTTAATTATTTAGATCTGACTTTATTTGTAGAAAAGGTATTTTATATTTATGTTCATAAAGTTCCTGTGTCTGTTTTAGCAGGTATACACTCAAGTATTTTATGCAGTCTAGTTATTTTAAATTGTCAAAACCAACATTGAATAATATTGCTAACAGTGCAATTTCTCTATTTTTCTCTTTTGATTCAATATATTTTTAATTTTGACTTTAATAAAAATCAGGATTACTGTCCCTGCTTTTTTTACATAATACATTTTATTCCACTCTCTTTTATCTTTCTATGCATCTCTCATTTTTAGTGTTTATTGAAAGCAATAATATATTGTTGAATTCAAATTTTTAATACGCTATCCATTTCTGTTTTATGGAAAATTTATCCTATTCAGATTCTAAGCTATAATTACTTGTTATGTATTGTCCTTCTTCCTTTTTTCCTCACTGTCTTTCTCATCCTATTACCTTATCCCTTCTCATTCTTTTGTTTCACTTTTAATCACTATCTTGCTTTTGTATTCCTTAATCTATCCATCCCTCCAAGAGTACCTTCTTTATTCTCTTTCTTGGCTCTATTCCATTGCCTTCTTATGTCTTTCTCAATTTAGAAAACGTTTATAAACACACACACACCACACACACACACACATACACACACACACACACACACACACACACACACACACACACATGCATGCATATTGTTCCTGATGAGGAAACCCCAAAACTCTTAAAATCTTCTTGGACTCTGCCTTAGAGACTCTGCCCCATCCCAAGCACAAGCAGTTTCCTCCTTATCTAAAAACCCATTGAATTCTATTCAAATTCTAACCCTGGCTGAAACTTAAGCAGGAAGCCAACCTTGGACTCCACCCATGGGCCCCTTCAGATGGTCCAAAGCCCCCCTGTTATAAAAAGGGCTAAACTGGAGTCCACTCTTTGCAGAGATCCCAAACATGGCATCCTTACGCTGACCATGTTGAGGATTTCTACCCACCGGATCTGTGGTTCCGGTGTCTTTTATCTCTACCCTCAACTTTACTAACTAAACTTTATTTCCAAACCCCACAATAAACCTCTTTTATCAATCTAGGTTTTCAGGTCTGTAAATTCCTTTACAGAGGGCTCTTGCGCGTCTACTAGATCCTTGCGCCGAATCCAAAGGGGTTGCAGGGGAGCTCTTTTTGACTCCCTGTACCCCAAACCTGCCACTAGACCTCAATTAACCCTAATTTCATTTAGGTACCCCTTATGTAGTTCTCATCATTCCCACTTTTACCTTTTCTCAATGAGAGTAAGATTCCAGCCTCCCTCCCACTGTTAGCTTCCTCTATACCAATTTTTCCTTTTATGCCTCATTTATATGAGATAATTATTGCTTTTTATCTCCCCATTTTAAAATTTTTTTAGAGTGACCCAATTATATTCAGGTCAGCCCAAGCCTTTCTTTGAAACTACCAAAATCATGATGACTATCATAAGAGTACTGCTAATATTTTCAGATGTAAAAATTAAACAATTTGATCTTAATGAGTCCTTTATAATTGGTCTTTAATATTTACCTTATATGTGTCCTGTATGTTATATGTTGAATTTTTTTTTTGTCACAAAAGCCTGAAAGTCCTTCAGTTTGTTAAATATTCATTTTTTTTTCAATCAGGATAATAGTTATAAGACATAACTCCTGCTCTTTTTAAAAATTGTAATTTTCATGTAGTCAGAATATATTTATACAATTTCTCCTTGAGCTGTTCTCCATATCAATTGTTTCAATTTCTCTTTT